>NC_051861.1:94122499-94422499 GCF_015732765.1 Culex quinquefasciatus
AACTGGCTGGATCGGCTGATAATCGTGCCCCGCATGTTGAAGCCCGCCCGCCTCATAACACCTTCAAGCCCAATGTTGAAACAGAGGCCGGAGATACCGTCGCCTTGTCGCAGTCCCTTGCGCGATTCGATCGGGTCGGACATCGCTCCAGAAATCTTCACGCTGCACCGTGCCCCGTCCATCGTCGATTTCACCAGTCTGATCAGCTTCCCGAAAGCCGTTCTCGTACATGATCTTCCATAGCTCTTCGCGATCGACCGAGTCGTACGCGGCTTTGAAATCGATGAACAGGTGGTGCGTCGGGATCTGGTACTCGCGACATTTTGGAGGATTTGGCGTAGCAAAAGATTTGGTCCGTCGTCGATTTCCCTCCACAAAACCGGCTTGGTACGGCCCAACGAAATCCTTTGCTCGCTCCGACAGACGACAGAAGATGATCTGAGACAGCACTTTGTAGGCCGCGTTGAGAATAGTGATGGCTCGATAGTTCTCACATTCCAACTTGTCCCCTTCTTGTAGATCGGGCATATTACTCCCTCTTTCCACTCCTCCGGTAGCTGTTCTGTGTCCCAGACCTTGACTATCAGCCGGTGTAGACAGGCCGCCAGCTTGTCCGCCCATCTTGATGAGTTCAGCACCGATACCATCCTTACCCGCTGCTTTGTTGTTCTTCAGCTTCTTGATGGCATCCTTAACCTCCCTCATCGTGGGTGCTGGCTCGTCCTCGCCGTCCACCATACCGCTGACGTCGTTTCCCCCGTCGCCCTGGTACTCCGCCTCTGGGCCGTTCAGGTGCTCGTCGAAGTGCTGCTTCCACCTTTCGATCACCTCACGCTCGTCCGTCAAGATTCCTCCGTCCTTATCCCGGCACATTTCGGCTCGCGGCATGAAGCCAGTCCGGGATTGACTGAGTTTCTTGTAGAACTTGCGCGTTTCGTTGGAGCGATACAGCTGTTCCATGTCCTGGCACTCCAACTCTTCCAAGCGGCGCTTCTTATCCCGGAAGAGATGGGTTTGCTGTCTTCGCAACTGTTTGTACGACTCCTTGTTCCCACGGGTGTGCAGCAGCAGCCACTTGTCCCGCGCTGCCTTCTTCTCGTCCCAAATCGCCTGACATTCCTCGTCGAACCAGCCGTTCCGTCGAACTCGGTCCACGTACCCGATGGCGCTCGATGCCGCTGCGTTGATGGCTGCTTCCATATGGCTCCAGCAGGCCTCCAGAGGGGCTTCGTCGAGCTCACCCTCGTCAGGCAACGCAGCTTCGAGTTCCCGCGCGTACTGGGTAGCGACCTCATGGTCCTTGAGTCGCTCCAGGTTATACCGCTGCGGGCGACGGTACCGGATCTTGTTGACCTCGGACAGGCGTTGGCGCAGCTTTGCCACCACCAGGTAGTGGTCCGAGTCGATGTCAGCGCCACGGTAGGTTCTGACGTCGATTATGTCCGAGAAGTGCCGACCATCGATGAGAACATGGTCGATTTGCGTCTCCGTGTCGTTTGGTGATCTCCAGGTGTACTTGTATAGGAGGTGTGCTGGAAGAAGGTACTACGTATGGCCATGTTTCGGGAGGTAGCGAAATCGATGAGTCGTAGGCCGTTCTCGTTCGTCTGCTGGTGAGCGCTGAACCTCCCAATAATCGGTCTAAACTCCTCCTCCTGGCCGACTTGAGCGTTTAAGTCGCCGATGACAATCTTGACGTCGTGTTTTGGACACTTCCTGTACTCGCGGTCAAGAAGCTCGTAGAAAGCGTCCTTGTCATCAGCGTCGCTTCCCATGTGCGGGCTGTGCACGTTGATGATGCTCAGATTGAAGAATCGGCCCTTGATTCTCAACCGGCACATTCTGTCGTTGACTGGCCACCACCCAATCACGCGCTTCGCCATTTCGCCCAGCACGATAAAAGCTGTCCCCAGCTCGTGTGTATCGCCGCCGCTCCAGTACATAGTATAACCCCCGTACTCGGTGGTCCTTCCCGTCCAGCACACCTCCTGCAGCGCCACGACTTCGAGGCCGCGGACCCGCAATTCGTTGGAAAGAATGCGGTCGCTCCCATCGAAGTTGAGAGACCTGCAGTTCCACGTCCCGAGTTTCCAATCCCTGGATCCCCGAAAATCGGGTCGGCGATTGGATCGGCTCGCATGTGGAGCTCTCTGCACTTCTGTTTTACGGCGGGTGCGTGTAGCCATCACCAACCCCCTGTCTCGCCGGAGGGCCGTCGTACCAGGACTGTTTAGAGTCCCACCCTGGCACTGGGACTTTTAATCAGCCGCCCCTAACCTGGGGAACAGACGCTGTTTCGAGCCGCCCCTAACCTGGGGAACAGCCGCTCGAGAGGGGGGGGGGGTCTGAACTCTATCCGCTGTAAGCCGCCCCTAACATGGAGAACAGACGCTTACCTCGACTATAGAGCCAGACACCAGTTTCTTCGAGCCGCCCCTAACCTGGGGAACAGACGCTCGAAGGGGGGGGGGTCGCTCACCTCTTCAGAGCCGCCCCTAACCTGGGAACAGCCGCTCACGGGGAAAGAGAGTCGAAACCCCAAGTTGTTTTGGGCCGCCCCTAACCTGGGGTACAGCCGCCCAAAAACAGGATGCGGAGGGGGCTTTGGTGCACGTACGCAACGGTTACTTGCGTTCACTTTCCTTTAATTTTCTTTTTAATTTTTACAATAAAAAACTTTTGCCGATTTTTTTGTCGCACTACTATTTCACCCGACCCACTGTGCGCCTTCCAAAACTCTTCCACACTTCCAAGCAACACCACACGCAGACCGTTCGTGACGACGACGGTACGATCACACAACACTACCGCGATGCGAAAGAACGAAGACGACGACGACGACGACGAGCTTCTTGTTGCCGGGAGCACTTTATTGTTCACTTGTTTGGCCAGATCTGAACCGCAAGATCGACCAATTTTTCGTGCGAAATATTGGCGATTTCGCGATCGCTGGACGCGGATTTTGTTTTGCACCGCTTCACTACAGGTTCCAACACCTGCTGACGGGAACTTCACGTCGCGGTAAACCGGATAACCACGGATTCGCGAGTAAATTCGACGGACCGGCCGAAGTACAACACCGCGTTAGTACGCACGCACACTAAACTGAATTCTCTACCAACTCACACGAAATCGGGAAAAGTTGCCAAAACCCCTCTTCGATTTGCGTGAAACTTTGTCCTAAGGAGTAAATTTTGTCCCTGATCACGAATCCGAGTTCCGTTTTTTGATATCTCGTGTCGGAGGGGCGGTACGACCTTCCATTTGAACATGCGAAAAAGAGGTGTTTTCAATAATTTGCAGCCTGAAACGGTGATGAGATAGAAATTTGTGTCAAAGGGACTTTATGTAAAATTAGACGCCTGATTTGATGGCGTATTCAGAATTCTGAAAAAACGTATTTTTCATCGAAAAAAACACTAAAAAAGTTTTACAAATTCTCCCATTTTCCGTTACTTGACTGTAAAAATTTTTGAAACATGTCATTTTAAGGGAAATTTAATGTTCTTTTTGAATCTACATTGACCCAGAAGGGTCATTTCTGCATCTAGAACAATTTTTTTCATTTTAAAATTTTGTGTTTTTTCTAACTGTGCAGGGTTATTTTTTAGAGTGTAACAATGTTCTGCAAAATTGTAGAGCAGAGAATTACAAAAAAATTGATACATAGACATAAGGGGTTTGCTTATAAACATCACGAGTTATCGCGATTTTACGAAAAAAAGTTTTGAAAAAGTTAATTTTGCGTTTCTCTTTGTCTCGTCGTCCGTGTCTGTCGCGGGTGACCATGAACGGCCATGATCGATGACGACCAACTTTTTCAAAACTTTTTTCGTAAAATCGCGATAACTTGTGATGTTTATAAGCCAACCCCTTATGTCCATATATCAAAATTTTTGTAATTGTCTGCTTTACAACTTTGTAGAACATTGTTTTGCTCTAAAAAATTTCCCTGCAAAGTTAGAAAAAACACGAAATTTTAAAATGAAAAATTTTGTTCTAAATGAAGAAATGACCCTTTTTGGTCAATTTAGATTCGAAAAGTACATTAAATTTCCCATAAAATGACATGCTCCAAATTTTTTTACAGTCGAGTAACGGGAAATGGGAGAATTTTTAAAACTTTTTCAGTGTTTTTTTCGATGAAAAATACGTTTTTTTTGGAATTCTGAGTACGCCATCAAATCGGGCGTCTAATTTTACTTAAAAGTCCTTTGACACCAAATTTCTATCTCATCACCGTTTCAGGCTGCGAATTATTGAAAAAAACCTCTTTTTTCGCATGTTCAAAAATGGAAGGGGTCGTACCGCCCCTCCGTCACGAGATATCAAAAAACGGACCTCGGATTCGTGATCAGGGACAAAAGTTACCCCTTAGGACAAAGTTTCACGCAAATCGAAGAGGGGTCGGGGCAACTACTGTGTGAGTTGGCGGAGTATTACCCTGATACAATCGATTTTTTTGCAGGTTTGAGATTGTTAGGCTGGATTTTCATGCATCATGCAACGACATCGTAGGCACGAGCATCGACATTTTTACGATGCTCTTGGATGGCGTTATGACTTAGCTATGACTCAAACCTAAATAACGGGCAGACCGCCATTTTTCCCGCAAGCGTTTCAAGAAGGAACGGTAGAAAATGGGAGAGAAACGCTTGGGGAAACGTCAACACAAAGCAACACGTGCACGGAAAAACCAAAGATAAAATTTTTAGACAAATGCAGGGGAACTTTTAATTTAGAACCATTCAAAATTTATTTCCGGATAGAACAAAATAATATTAATATTAATAATGTTTGGCAGTATTTAGTAGAGCACGACAAAAAAGACCAAAATAAGACCGGCGAGAACGGGAAGTATCTAATTATAGAACGAAAAATCAAAGTATGCTATTTGAAGGGACTGAAAAATAATTGATAGATGGAGCCATATTGATATTGAGACAATTGACAGCCAGAGAGTCAACTATACAAACATGGGGTGAATTGAAATTCTGAAATTCTGAAATTCTGAAATTCTGAAATTCTGAAATTTTGAAATTCTGAAATTCTGAAATTTTGAAATTCTGAAATTCTGAAATTCTGAAATTCTGAAATTCTAAAGTTCTGAAATTCTGAAATTTCAGAATTTCAGAAATTCTGAAATTCTGAAATTCTGAAATTCTGAAATTCTGAAATTCTGAAATTCTGAAATTCTGAAATTCTGAAATTCTGAAATTCTGAAATTCTGAAATTCTGAAATTCTGAAATTCTGAAATTCTGAAATTCTGAAATTCTGAAATTCTGAAATTCTGAAATTCTGAAATTCTGAAATTCTGAAATTCTGAAATTCTGAAATTCTGAAATTCTGAAATTCTGAAATTCTGAAATTTTGAAATTCTGAAATTCTGAAATTCTGAAATTCTGAAATTCTGAAATTTTGAAATTCTGAAATTCTAAAGTTCTGAAATTCTGAAATTTCAGAATTTCAGAAATTCTGAAATTCTGAAATTCTGAAATTCTGAAATTCTGAAATTCTGATATTCTGAAATTCTGAAATTCTGAAATTCTGAAATTCTGAAATTCTGAAATTCTGAAATTCTGAAATTCTGAAATTCTGAAATTCTGAAATTCTGAAATTCTGAAATTCTGAAATTCTGAAATTCTGAAATTCTGAAATTCTGAAATTCTGAAATCAAAAAATTCAAAAAATTCTGAAATTATGAAACTAAGAAATTTAGAAATTATGAAATTCTGATTTTTTTCTTAATTTCTTAATTTCTTAATTACTTAATTTCTTAATTACTTAATTTCTTAATTTCTTAATTTCTTTATTTCTTTATTTCTTTATTTCTTTATTTCTTTATTTCTTTATTTCTTTATTTCTTTATTTCTTTATTTCTTTATTTGTTTATTTCTTTATTTCTTTATTTCTTTATTTCTTTATTTCTTTATTTCTTTATTTCTTTATTTGTTTATTTCTTTATTTCTTTATTTCTTTATTTCTTTATTTTTATTTTATTTCTTTATTTCTTTATTTCTTTATTTCTTTATTTCTTTATTTCTTTATTTCTTTTTATTTCTTTATTTTTTTGTTTCTTTGTTTTTATTTTTATTTCTTTATTTCTTTATTTCTTTATTTCTTTATTTCTTTATTTCTTTATTTCTTTATTTCTTTATTTCTTTATTTCTTTATTTCTTTATTTCTTTATTTCTTTATTTCTTATTTCTTTATTTCTTTATTTCTTTATTTCTTTATTTCTTTATTTCTTTATTTCTTTATTTCTTTATTTCTTTATTTCTTTATTTCTTTATTTCTTTATTTCTTTATTTCTTTATTTCTTTATTTTTTTATTTCTTTATTTTTTTCTTAATTTCTTTATTACTTAATTTCTTTTTTTCTTTATTACTTTATTTCTTTATTTCTTTATTACTTAATTTCTTAATTTCTTTATTACTTTATTTCTTTATTCGTGTTTTTCCTAATTTCTTATTTTCGTAGTTTCTTAATTTAATCTAAATTAGAGAATTTGTTTTCTTCTTCTTCTCTCTCTCTCTCATATGTCTTCCAAAAATGAGGTGGGGGGAGGGGGCTTCCACCCGAATGTACCTGCCCTGGCTTGGGGCCTGTCCAAAATATGTCAACTACACCTTCGGTTTTTAAGAATTTGACGGTTTTAGCTACAACTCCGGGTCTACGAAAATCACCCGACTCCAATAACTCCAATCACGACTACTCATTCCTGCTTTCATAAATAACATCAATTCCATTCCATTACTTGCTTTTCTTCTTAATTTCTCCCACCCTTCTAACCTTCAGCCAGAACTATGATGCAATTATTAAATATTTATTCCATAAAAATAAATATGAAAAAAAAATCTAATTTTTTCCATGTTTTCAATTTTCCGTGCATGGTAAACCGTACACACTTTGATCTAGCGTACTGTTTAAAAATGTTCTATGTTTATGGGAAACAATCGTATCATAGGTGGCAATCATCATTTTCCTTGAATTACATACATTTCATGCTGTGAAATAAAATCAAAATTCTTTTTTGTTATTTGAAAACGTAAAAACCCACTTTAAAATAATTTGAGGTAGCCTATCGCCTCTTTTCAAAACTTTGTCGACATCAACAGCAGCCGATTCCATTGTTGCCATTTTGGCATCGGAAAAATCTCATGTGTTTGCCACAAAACGCTTGAAACGCTTGCCTGCTTGAAATATTCACGGAAATATTTCACAGCGTTATTTGGTTTGTGTCCATGGTGTCGCGGCAGCCAGACGTGCATTGGCACGCTCTGCACTGCACTTTCAAATTTAGCACTTACCTTAAGTGCAACGCGCACAGCGCTTGCCCAGTGCTAGTGCTATTATTTAGCACTTCCGGATAGCACGCCAAATAAATTTAAGTTTAATTTCGTGTGGAAACTTTAAGTGGTGGCCAAAAAGAGACATTTTTGGGTCCCAAAAGACTACAATCCTCGATCTGTTTCCTTTATGTTTCAATTTTCACTGATTTTCAAGCTTCTCGCCATTTTCGAAGATTTTTCGCGATGATCTAAAAGAAATAAAATTTTGCTTGTATTTGCATAAGGTAACAAAAAATATATGCCTCACAAAGAACAGAACCATGGACCTTTCACATCCAAGTCTTGAACGCTAGCACTGCACTGAATTTTCCGATAAAAACTAGTGGAAATATTTGCACCACATTCTAGTGATCGTGACAGAAGTTTTCGAATAAACAAAGGGCAACACCATCTTAGTTACCGTTTTAGTTAGAGTGCCAGGGCGAGTGCTATGATCAGAAGCGCAGTGCTATCCGTTAAAATAGCACGCGTGCTAACCAAGTGCAGTGCCAGTGCATTTCTGGCGGCAGCAATATGGCTGACAGGACAGGCATCGAACTACGATGCACTGACATTTTAGCAAAGCATGGTAGTGACTATGCTTTCGATGTCGGTCATCTTACGATGCTCGTGCATCGAAAATCAAAAGTCGGAAAATCACATTTTCGGGGCTTTCCGGCAATTAGTGTTTATTTTTATTGTTCGTACTGCCATGAACAATCAATCTAAACTATTTTACCCCTTAACTTGGTCGAAAAATATGAGTTTTCGACCAAATTTGACCACGAGCATCGAAAGCCGCTTTCGATGTCGGTCATCGAAAAATCCATGAAAATCCACCCTTAAGGGTAATTAGATTTTTATGAATAAATATTTCTTTAACCAAACATTAACCAGTTGCATGGATACCAAAAACATGTAGAGTTTCAGGAGAAATGCTTTTCATGAGTATGAAAAGTTTTTTTTTTAATTTTTTTGTATGATATGGTCTAGTTATCAGCAATGTTATAGAACTCTTACCTGTTTTAAAACGTTTTACAAGTATCTTGAGTTTTGTTCAAATAGCTTGTAATGGAGGCTTCTGTTTGATTTTTTGTTAAAATTAATATTTTATTTTTGTTTCCAAAACAGTAAAAAAATGAAAAAAATATATATTCACTTTATACCTGTGAAAATATGACAGTAATTTGTAGTACATTTCCGATTTTAAATCATGTTCTGTATCTATGTTCCTGGTTAATGGTTAAATCCTGGTGATATTTCCTTAAGGCTGGTACAAATATTTTTAAAAGTTTTTGTCACCTCCCCCTTCAAAATTGGCCCGAAAAATCAGGGGGCAAAAAAATATTTTTACAATAAACTTCAAAATATCAATGAAAATTCAAGTGCAACCAGGTGAAATCAAATTAAAATACATTCTCCTGCGTTTAAAATCTTTTTTATCATGTTTGGGTTTATTAAAAAATCTTAAGATTTTTTGAAAATTTTCGATGCAAAATCTTTTTTTTTTCGATACAATTTTTGTTTTTGTCAGATCTTAAATTTTTTGAAAACTAATGATTGCAAAACAACTGAAATAGTGTAAAATGCATTTTAAAACACTTTTTTCATTTAAATGTGAAGACTATGGCTTGTTTTTTAATTTTTTTTTTATTTTTTTGCCCCCCCCCCCTTGACCTCGGCCAGGGCCGAGGGACAAAAACTTTTTTAAATATTTGCATCGGCCTAAATAAAGTAAATATCATTTTTATTCATAAAAATGCAATAACAACCTTACACCTGCAAAAAAAATGGTAGTATCAGCTAAATCAGAGATATATGTTCACAAAAATTATGTAATAATCTATTAATTGCAGTATAATTTTCATTTAAATACTATTTAATAATTCTAATTAATTCGAATTTCGAGATTTTAAATCCAAGATGGCGACCAAAATGGCGGTTATGAATAATTGTAAAAAAATAGTTTGGAAACGTAACAGGCATTCAACCACATCAATTTAACTGAAAAGGTATAACAGAACTGGAGTTTAATGTTGAAAACGAGAATGTAAATATACGAAAAAAATATTGCCTTTTCAGTGATTCGATTCTTGAAAGTTGGAAAGTTTTTTTGAAAGAAGAATAATTGAGGCTTCGGATAATCAAATCTTAATCATATGATTATTTGAATCTTTGAGAAATTCCCAATCACTTGATAACAATACGGTTAAAATTTAAAATTTGAGTATTTTTCCGAGATTTGATTAAAAATCAATGCAGTGTGATTTTTTGGCGATTTTTCCGATTAATATTCATGCTAAATCGTTTTATTTACGAAGATGAAAATGACGTCCAGCCATAATGTAAAACCTATACCTTTCTTTAGTAAGAAAGGCAAAAAAGAAATAATAATAATAGGTTGTTTATCATAGAATTCATCAAAAAAAGATTATGCACTACGAATGTGTTCTTCAATTTCCAACAAAAAGATATCCTTTGAACTTTTTTGATTTATTGATTTCATTGAACTTTATAAATAGCTATTCAGTCCATATTAAATATGGTAGTATGGTAAAACATGTAACTCAACACATCACAAAACTTGCGCTAACATTTCAAGAATCAACGCCCTTTCCCATTTAGATTCCTGTGCCGCAATCATCAAAGTAAATCAATCATCCAGGGGTCACTGAATTCCGGTGGCACTTCCAGCCAGCCAGTCAGCCAACCAGCCCGTAGCATACAACAAGCCCTAGCCCTATTGACTGCACTTTCGATCTCGTTACAACTACGCTCTCAAAGTGCGGGGGCGTAACAAATTTCGTTTAATTCTAATTTAATTAAAAAGCATCAATCTTGATATAAAATCCGCAAGCAGGACCGGGAGGACGTCCCACAGCTCGTCGGAACAACCGAGGGGTTCGATGATGTGTGGCTCAAATTACCGAGCTCTGCCGACGTTCGCAACTTGAGGCGGCCCTAATCCCAGCATAAGTTAGGGGCACTTGTGTGTAGGCTGGCGAAATGCAGGAAGTTGGTGGAGAGGAGGTAGAAGGATAAGCACATTTCCAATTTTGCACGCAACACTAATTTTCAAATTAATTCGATCCTTGAGACTGTAATTAACTGGAGGCTTGGCGGCGAAGTTGTACTCCTGAGGAGCGGTAAGTTGCTTTACTTTCAGGGGGTGGCGTGATGTATGAACTGTTGTTACTGAGCAGTTCTCAGTAAAGCGATGGCTCTGTGCTCTCTTCCACTAAGTTTGTTGGTATAAAAAAGTTGAAATTCCACCACTCCACATAATATGAGGGGAAATATACCCTTTCTAATCAAACACCTATCTTCGTCATATGGAGAGTTTGATGCTCGATTAAAGCTCCAAAAATACTATTAAGGCTATAAACTTACCAGCAACAGCACCGCCTCGAGTAAGCATGCAAATGTTTGCAACTTACTGGTCAAAAAGATCAGATTTAATGCACTTTTGATCATAATTTCTATTTTGCGAGACCATTTCTCATCATGTTGGTGGCACACACATCCACACGCAAGATGAGAGGTTAACTGCTTAACGAAAGCCGCCATCAATATCTTTTCACTTGCGCTAACGATTTCAAAGCGCTTAAGATAGAAAATTGCTTCCAACTACTGGCAACATGTTGTTGTGACCATTACTTAGTCACTCACTTGAAAAATAATCCCAAAATATGTAAATAATTAGCAAGCACCAACAAAAAAACAAACGCGCTAAGTCTTTTGACGTTTCAATTTTGAATACCGATTCTAATCGAAGGCTGAAGAAAACCGAGCGAGGAGCGAAGAACAAAGGGTGGCCACCAACACCACCAACATGCTGGTGCAGCGCATGTTGGAGTGAGCAAGTGCTGCCAGGAAACTTTCGCTATAAATGTTACTTTTCATGAGCTTAAAATTTCATCAATTTTGGCAGCACTAAGCAGACCCAAAAGAGCTCTGGAAGAAAAAAAGAACTAAGCTGAAAATAGAAAAATGGGCGTGGCCCAATGCATTCGAATGATTAGAATGCATTTTTGAAATATTTTATTTAAATGCTTGTAAAAGAAATAGCGTAACTTTTAATAAAAGTGAAAATAAACAGAAATGTTCACAAAAAGTTGCTCTACTCGTTGGTGTACTTGGTTTTAGTGAATTTCAAGGAACAATCTAGATTATCCAGCATCATTCAAACACGACCGCTTATTAGGCTTAAAATGGGCATATTTCCCCTATGGCCCCAAAAAATCATAGTGAGGTAATTCGTCTGAAATATTAACTAGTTATTTAATAGCTCCGAGAGATTCCCAAAACGAGTGGTCGTTGCCAATTTCCCTACAAATCCATTTCCAATGAGCCATATAATCTTGAACGATTCACCCAGAGCTGGCAACCAAAACGATAATGACCGTTATTCGAATCGACAGCTATCGAGAAATCGATCGCTAAATGTCGCCAAAAACAGTCGCCAGAATCACCTTGTGGGGGCGTTAAATGGGTCATAAATTTGCCCCAAACGGTGCTCGCCGAGAGCGATTTCCGCTCAATGAACCGAACCGCATTGACGGTGGTGGCGAACGTCGGGGTCACACCTGAAGATCGGTTTTGCGATAAATATTTACCACCATCAAAAACATGTTTGGAATTGTGTTTATTTGGCCGGGGTGTCAGCGTGGAGCTCGCATATGTTACACAGAAAACTGTTACTCGGGCTTGTTCCAGACTGTGAAGAGGGATTGGAATCAACTGGCTTGCGTGGGCAGAGGAAGTTGATCAATTTGTGGCGGCTACCCCCTGAAATCGAAGATTGTCCCATCACTAGGCTAAATTCCAAATTTGAGCTCATTCTGACCACGGGAACCCCCCCCCCTAACCGTTTAAAGTTTGTATGGGAAAAATCGTCAAAATGTATGGAGAAAAGCAACTGTTTTACTTTTTGACCTGTGGAAAGCGCCATAATTATCCGATTCTTACCATTTCTCAAATGTAGAACCTTCATTAAATTTAGAACAAGTTTTCCGAAGACACCATATTTTTAGGATTTTTTCCCGCGAAGTTATTAGCGCCCAAAACTGACCATTTTTGCGCGGCCAGCTGTAAGGGGCTACCTAACAACGATGTTTATTTCCAATTCGTACACGCACGTGCTCTCTCTCAAGTTCAAACTCTCTCACGAGTTTGCTTACCTGCCTGCCTGCCTGCTTACCAACAAGCGCGCGCTGTTTCTCTGCTTGGACTTTTGTCGTCGTCGGCGTTCTTGGCATGTTTATTATCATTTTCAACTAAATTAGCAGGTTTGTTTTGAGATATATTTAGCATACAAATTCTTAGATTATGTCAAAATTTAAAAAAAGTGCACTGAAAAAAAATAATTAAAATAAAAGACAGCTTAGGCTCATTTAAAAAAATACAGCAAATGTCAGAGAACAGGGTTTATTTGTCTTTCCAAGCATTACAAGCAGTTGTTATGCTAAAAAACATGATAATGGTTCAATTATTTAAATAAAAATCTTCAGGTAATGCAAATTTTGCTCCTTTAGGTAGTTTTCTTTACAAAAATATACTTTACTAACAATCAATACAAATCAAGGCATACATTTATTGCTGCAAATTTTCCTTCATTCTCTCTAAAATTATTTTTTTGTACTTTCTGGAAATTTCTTTCTGTGTTCCTCGACCACCTGCAACAAATATTGTAACTGTTTCTCATTTTTTGTCAGTTTACCCACAGACAAACAGACGTAAATCATTGAACAAATTTAACGAAAATCCATCAATCACAAAAAAATGGAAAAAGGTTAGCTAGTAGCTCTATCTGGTGGCCAATACTAGCATTAAGCATCACTGTATATGAGAATTGGTTAGTGTGTGAGTGAACGCGGTCACTCTTGTTGTAGTGAGAGGAGGGAGATTTGTTTACTAACATTTACATTTGTTTACCAACATGTGAGAAGAATACAAGAAGTTCAAATTCTTAACTCACGCAGACGGTCCACGTCCGCGTCCGATTGCGGCCATGCACTAGGTAAATCTTGCCGAGGAAACATTCGTGTAGGCTGCAGAGGTTGATGGAAAGATGCACCAGTTTGAGGGTGGTTTGGGTATTACTGCGCTGTTTGTGAACAATGCCCACAAATTGGCCATGAGTTTAAATAATAAATTTCTTGGCGTGAGGTTAAGCTACCTTCTCGGCAAGCAATTTAGTCCACTTGCAAGCAACCAAATAATCGTATGAGACCAGGTTGACCTTGTTGTCGACGGTCTATACCTACATCTTCAACCTTACCAGTGGCCAGTTTCTGCCATCCAGCTTTCCTGGAGACCAAAATCGGCGATTCGGCGTTGAACGTGAAAAATCATTTATGTACAGAGACAATTCGCTTCATTCACGAAGGCCGGATTTGAGGACCACGACGGAGTAAAGATTCTCGCGGTCTCTTGCGTCCTCGAAGTCGGCCGGGTCGCGCAACTGCCATCGCTGGACACCGCGTCATTCACGAAGGCCGGATTTGAGAACCACGACGGAGTCAAGATTCTCGCGGTCTCTTGCGTGCTCGAGGTTGGCGAGTTACTCGTATCTTCCGGCATTTCTTCGTCCAGTGGCTCGTGTCTGTCTAGCAGTAGACTTCCGCAGTTCGCATCCGGCATATCTTCATCCTGTAGCTCGTGTTTTGTGATAAAACTTTCAAACCAATCCGGCGTCTCTTCTTCTAATGGTTCGGCCGGGAAGGATTGAGGATTATCTAAATGCTCAACAGACCGTTCAGCGGAATCCACACCCGGAGGCGAGTCCGGATCCAAAAATTCCACCGACCAATCTTCTCCAAACTGGTACATCCTCACACTCAAGTAGCAGCAGAAAAAAAAACAAAACTTTTGGCGCGCTAGCTTAAACGTCATTTGAAAGTGTGCCTTGATTGCAGCGCCATCCTATTCTGGTGGATAATCCGAGAACTAAGTTATATTCCTGATTGATGGAATTAAAAAGAGATTTACGTCTGTTTGTCTGTGGTTTACCTGTAAATTTTTCGATTAAGGAAACACCTTTTTTTGCACAATCGTTAACGACCTTCAGATCTTTCAGTTGCTGCCTTCCTTTAAGTTACTCTTCGTTGTTTTCCCACTCATTTGGATTCAGTTTTAAAAAACTGAAGAAATTCCCGTTATCTAAAAAAAACTCATTGTATTTCTTGTAACAAAAGCAGATAAATTAATATTTTTTTTAATTTTGACGTAATCTAAGAATTTATATGTTAATATATCTCATAACAAACCTACTATTTTAGTTGAAAATGATAATAAACATGCCAAGAACGCAGCGCAGCGGATAGCAAACGAAAACGACGACGACGACAAAAGTCCAAGCAGAGAAACAGCGCGCGCTTGTTGGTAAGCAGGCAGGCAGGCAGGCAAGCAAACTCGTGAGAGAGTTTGAACTTGAGAGAGAGCACGTGCGTGTACGAATTGGAAATAAACATCGTTGTTAGGTAGCCCCTTACAGCTGGCCGCGCAAAAATGGTCAGTTTTGAGCGCTAATAACTTCGCGGGAAAAAATCCTAAAAATATGGTGTCTTCGGAAAACTTGTTCTAAATTTAATGAAGGTTCTACATTTGAGAAATGGTAAGAATCGGATAATCATGGCGCTTTCCACAGGTCAAAAAGTAAAACAGTTGCTTTTCTCCATACATTTTGACGATTTTTCCCATACAAACTTTAAGCGATTGGATGGAGGGGTTCCCGTGGTCAGAATGAGCTCAAATTTGGAATTTAGCCTAGTGATGGGACAATCTTTGATTTCAGGGGGTAGCCCCAAAAAAGTCCGGATTTGGACCACCCTAATGTACCTCTACTGATAGTTGTAGAGTTGGGTCTTCAAAAGCTGTAGATTGAGTCGGAGCCAAAGTTGTTAGTGGTTATTGGACGATGACTTCGGTGACCTTGAAGTTTGACTCGTGCGATGGGCCCTCATAAGCAATTCTGCTTGAAGCTATTTCATTTCTCAACAATTAGCAGATATCTTAATTCTGTATTCCGTTTGAGTTATGCACGTGTTCTAAATTACCACACCACCCATAGCTTGTATATAAAGCCAATGCAATCTTTTCAAGTGACCACACTTGAACCGCAACAGGATGGCCAACCGTAGAAAGCTCGCAGCAGCTGCCGAGTTCGACCGCATCCTTGACGTCCAGAGCTGGATCCTCAGGCGTCTTGGCTGTGACGTGTTCGACCTGAACTACCGCTTCTCCCCTGCCACCTGGGTCATCGTGTTCCTGGCCAGCTTCTACATGGTGATCTCGGCGTACGATCTGTACCGCTTTCGGAACGACGTGTTCAACTTTGCCTTTTCGCTGGTAACCCTGTCGTACGGGGTCATCGGGTGCACCCGGATCGTGCTGTTTTTGAGGAACTCTCGAACGTACGCCCAGATCGTGGTGGAGGCCAGAAGGACGTACGAGCAGGTTTCGAACGAGCGAGAACAAGAGGTTCAGGAGCGGTACACCAGGATGCTGAAGCGGTGCGTCACGTTCTACAGCATTAGCTTCATTGGTGGATGCATTATGGGGGGTTTCTTCCCATTGGCTGTGTATTGGTGGACCGGGTTGAAGGTGCTACCGTTCGGGGTGATCTTGCCGTTTACCGACCCCGATACGATCGAGGGCTACCAGCTGAACTACCTGTACCAGGTGAGCTGTATCGTGTGGACTCCTCCCGGACTGACCGCAACCCAGAACGTGTACTTTGCGCTGGTGTTCAATCTCTGCATCCAGTACGACGTGCTGAAGCTGAAGCTGGAGGATCTGGACAAGCTGATCAGGGACGGTGCAGAGTACGACACGATCCGCGAGAAGCTGGTGGAGATCATCAACTGGCAGCGCCACCTGGTGGACTTTATCGCCGAGATCGACCGTAACTTTACCGTCCAGACGTTTGTGGAGATCAGCAGCGTCGCAATGCAAATGGTCATAGTTCTGTTTGTTTTGCACATCGTAAGAAACATTAACGCTTAAAAAAATCAAGAAAAAAAATCAAAAAATCCCTTTCCAGGACGTTTGGCTGCCCGGTTATATGGTCATTTTCGTGGCCAGCTTTCAACTGTTTGTGCTGTGCATTTTGGGGGCGATGATCGAAATTAAGAGTGATATTTTTACCGAGCAAATCTACGGCATCGCCTGGCACCGGATGCGTACGCCGGAGCAGAAGATGGTCCAGTTTATGCTGGCCAAGGCGCAGTACACGATGCAGCTGACGTACGGGGGGATGTTGCCGCTGAACATGAACCTGTTTGTGACGGTGGGGCTTCGATCGCTATGATTTGGTTTCAACTTAACGTTTGATTTACAATTTCAGATCTACAAGAAAACTTACTCAGTGTTTATGATGTTGCAAAATATGTAAAAACTATCGTATGAAACACATTTTCAACTGACTATAATGTCTTGAAACACAGAACAATATCAAAGCTCGCATACACATCGGTTTGAATTCTTAGAACTTACTTAGAAGAAAACTTAAAAAAGGAGTTTTCATTCAAACAAGAATGTATAGCTTAACGAGAAGTGGACAAGCAATTTTTTTGATAAAAGCTTTACCAAAACAGATGTTTATAGTGGAAATCAGTGAATTTTATGGTAATAAAACCCTTTCCCTAATGTGTCAAACATTTTGAGAAAAAAAATATCACCGCTAAATCGCTTGCTCACTCACATACTCACTCGGTTACTGACTTACTGCTTACTACTTTACTGCTCACTACACCACTACACCCACACTCACGAGCTCACCGCTAAATCGCTCGCTCACTCGATCAATGATTCAATGCTTAATACATTACTGCCATCGCCACCTTAACTCATTCACTCACCTACTCACGTATTCACTCACTCACTACACCCTTACCAAAAATCATGATTTTTTGAGTTCCAAATCCCACTTTTCATACGTTTCACAACACTTCAGTTGGCGACGAGGATGGGAATTATTCATATTGGCTACGAGGTGAAAAGGAATACGCGGTGTGACAAGTAAGTCGATTCAAAGTCGGTTGTGCATGGTGAGATCAATCAACACGTATTGGCGCGGACCTAACCTCAAAGTCGAGTGAGGTTCGATACGAACAATGGTAGCGTGAGCAATGGTCTAGTGTCCAGTAGGAAGTTAACAACAGTGATTTCTACAATGTGGTCCAGATATGAGAGCTATCGGGGATTCCAAGGTCATTTTTCTGGTGAGAGAGAGAGAGAGAGCAGATGGTGACTCCTGCAGCATGCAGTTCAGAGCCCAGAGTAAACGGTTCCAGGGACGCGGGACGAACGAGAAGTGTAAATTGTCCACGTAATACACCCAAAATTCAGAATCGAGATAATCGTTCTCTCAAAATTTGTTGAGGGCTCAGTGCCAAAATCGATAGAATAATGGTACCAACTCACACCATCATAACAAATGAGTTCATTCGTTAGTTGAATCAATAAATCTCCAACAAGTGTCATACATCGACTTCTGACTTCTCTATGGTCACCAAGCTGTGGTGGCCGAGGCAGCTAAGTCATTGGATTGGTTTGTCAAAGGTCTCTGGTTCGATTCCCGTTGTCGACACTTTTGGTTTTTTGTCTGACGGATGAACTCTTTTTGCAAATGAACCTCGAGAGAATAGTTCTATCGCCCATCTCGAGCTGTGTTCTCTGCGTCCGTGAATGGTACCACTATTCTCTCGACTCGAGACCATCATTCTCTCGTACTAGCGCTGCCAGTTTTGGGTGTAGCTTATCGTCTAGTCAGAGTATTGTACAGTTGTGATTCGTGTCACCAGGTGGTCACAGTAGTATGAAGTCTAGTCCAGTCCAGTCAGTAAAACGTGTCAGTCGTCATTGAAGTCCATGTGAAAGTGCAAAAGTCAAGTCAAAAGTCCTAAAAGTCCTAAAGTCAGTACCAGTGTATTTCAAGCAAATCCTTCTAATCAGTTCTAATCTAAAGTTTCTATTAAGTCGGCCATGCCAGAGAATAATTCCGTTGACTATGTGTCGGTAGTCAAAAGACCCAGTCGTCTCGTCAGGAATACAGAAGGTAACAGTCGTCATGTCAAACAATGCATCGCTTTCTTGTCTGCGAAATAAGTCAAAATAGAGTCAGTCATGTCAGTTAATAAAAAGTCGTCAAATGCATTTTTCATATTCACAATTAAGTCGGATTACTAATGTCAGTGTAGAGTCAAACAAATTATCAATGGAAATGTCTTATCCAAAGTTAATCAGTTAGGTAATCCAGGCATGTCACCAGTCTTTGAGTCAAAGTCTTGATACTGTTAAAATAATCTGTCAGAAGTCAGTAGGTCAGAAAGCATTATAAAGCCGGGAGAGTTGATATGTATCCATCCGTATTGTAGTCGTTGCTTCAATAGCAACAATAGAGTTATCTAAGCCCGATCTCACGCACACTAGCTTACCATTTGTTTTTGCTGGCGGGTACAAATTTTAACCTAAAAACCCTTCGTGTACAAACACGCAATACATGCGCACGTAGATAACTCTATAGTAATAAGTCGACGCGTTGGTAAGACAATAGTGCCAACCTCAAGAAACCTATTGTAAAGGCTATAAAAGGCCATGAGGATCAAGACCAGATCTCTTTCCTCCACGATCCGGGATCGTGATAAGTCGTCCTCAAATAAACGGTTGTCTTAGTCTACTGCAAGTGTGTTTGATTATCCGCCATGTCCCAACACTTCATTGAGTTCAGGTACTACAACCATAAAAATGGTTATATTGGTTGAACTGAAAAAATCGTATGAAAAGTGGGATTTGGAACTCAAAAAGTCATGATTTTTGGTAAGGGTGTATAAATCACAATAGAGGAGAAAATTGTGACGTCAGAAATGAACTCAAATCACTCAATGTTCATTTTGTGAGTGATTTTAACATTTTGGCCTAGTTTGACAGCTACATTGTCCCCATGTTTTCTGTGGGAGAGAAAAGGAGGCGAATACTTTATGAAAATCATACCTGTCAAAATTTCGAGGTATGGCCACTTAAGTGATAGTTATGAACTTTTTTGTTCCGGATCTAAAAAATAGATGAAATTTTTGTACAATTCCATCATATCAGCCATTGTTGGTAATAAGTGAGGAAGGCTCCAACCACATAGGTGGATTAAGTTAGTTTTTTAAAAAATCCAATAAACCTTATTTTCAGTTTTTGCTTTCAGGGTGTTTTTTAATACCCCTGACTTAAGGCGGTTTCTAAACCACCCAAAAAGCAAAAACTGGAAATTTGGTTTATTGGACCTTTTCAAAACCACCACATTAATCAGTATCACATTGTTTAAGAAAGTATTCTTGATTTCGTACGTAAGTTTGAAAACATAAATGATAGATAAACCGGAGTGCATGGAATAGCAACAGAAAAATTAGATTTTTGAAAAGAATTAAGGAAAAAGAGTTCGTTTTACCTGAGTGATGAAAAGAGAGAATGCGAAACTTGATTTTCGAATGATCCCACTTTGTTTACATCTACAGTGTAGGAGGCTGTTGATTATCGTGTGAGCAGCAGCGACGGGAAGATGGATTTTTGTGGCGTTCTTTTTTGTGCTGTATTCGTGATCGTGTTCATGTCGAATTATGTGGAAGGTGCTTGTTTCCATCTGGAGTATTAGTTTTTAAATTATTTGCATTTTTTACAACTTCCTGGAATTATTTTAAATTAAATGTCTACATGTAAATTTATCTACTCACTATATGATTTATTTAAAAGTTCATATTATTCCTTATCCTATTCCTTTCCTGTAACATACCATCTCCTCATACCATATATGATCAAATTGCTTTTAAGCAAAAAAAAAAAAAATTAACGAAACATTCTAAAACAGCATGGGAACCATCTGGAGCATTTATATTTTAATTTCTTTTTTTTTCACAGCTTCCTGGAATCATCTTGATTGTATTTATTATATTTATCATATTTATTATATTTATTCTATTTACTATATTTATTATATTTATTATTTATCATTATTACAAAACTATATGCTTATTAGATAATTCACTACAGACTCACATTTACACTTACAATCATTCAAACCATTTAATACATTACGCATTAAACCATATTCATCGGCCCGATGAAATTCCCCTAACCTCCATTCCAAACCTTCCAAAAATATTCCGTTCACTTTTAAAAGTCGCATGGGTTCCCTGCACTTTTGCCACTAGTGAACAACAAAAACATCCCCTCCCAAATCCCCACGGGACTGTATGGGCGTAGCCTTGGAGCACAGTGTGGAAATTTACGTTCTTGGTTCTTGGTTGTACCGGGCAGCAATCAAATTGTCTAAGAATATGAATTGACTATTGTGGCACCCCCTACAGCGTGGTGCAGACTCGTTATGCTATGCTATGCTATGCTATGCTATCTACAATGTAGGAGGCTGTTTAAGTACAAGCATGATTTTTTTCTTATTGGTAAATGAACTGTTTTATAATCATTAGTATATGTTTTATTTTGTCTAGTCTTGACATTTCTTGCTATAAAATTTTGTGTGTTTCCAAGTTTCGATCGGTAAGAAGAGGTTTTTCTTTTCTACGGGTCATTCTGCGATGTCGCAGATAAGTTCCATGACTGATTTTGGAATCCCTTAGCCCTTCCTGGTCCAGCAAATGAACATCGCCAATTCAAGTGAAGCAGATCCAACAAACAGAGAAGATTTTCACTAAACCAGTAGGTTTTTTAAACGGAACCAAACAATAAAGACAGCTTCAGGATGGATACATCCAACTGGTAGTCGCATGATTATGATGCATGGCAGTATGAATGTATATCAGAATCTGCATGCATGGGTATGACATTTTTGCCCGTTACCGACAATTATCGACATTATGAGCGAGTTGTGGCGCTATAACCACGGCAAATAGTGTCCAGGGCATTCATGGAAATACAATGTCCCATCCCAGAGGGTCCCGCAGTACCAAACCTTCTTAGCATGGTGCTCTCAACGAATACAACCAAATCTCGGAGCGTATGGTGGTGTGTCCCCACGCTTCTTCCTCCCCTGTCGATTCAGAATTGTGTTGTTGTTCAAACACTTAGTGCTCAAACTCAACCCAATTACGAATCATCTCTGCGATACGGCTTTACACAGTAGGCCTGGCCGCTTTAACGCTTGTGATGTGTCAATGCATTCTAATGCAATCCCGAGCAGGGGTAAATAACACGGGAATACCAAATTTTGGTATTACTTGGGCTAATAACAGCGACCAAAATGTGCCCTTGGTTGCCCAGTAATAGATGGTAAAATACCATGAAATCATACCAAAGTCTTGTATGTGAAAGGGCACAACAATACCAAAACATGTTATTCCAAAGGTAAAATAATACCACAAAATAAAATCATTTCAATACCAAGTTGAGGTCTTCTGGATTTTTGAACATTGCTTGAATACCAAAACTTGGTATTGCCATGGTTTAATTTTTAGGTATTACATACATGATTTTGGTATGATTTCATGGTATTTTACCATCTATTACTGGGCAACCAAGAGCACATTATGGTCGCTGGTATTTGAACAAGTAATACCAAAATTTGGTATTTTCATACCATTTTTAGTGCAGCAGTTGCAGTTTGTGAAAAAACGGAAATGATCCATATGCAACAGCCAAATCTACTCACCTGATGATTCCATGTTGTTCTTAGTGATATTTTTCACCACACCGAATGCATTTGTCATTGACGAACGGCCTGTGCTTGAAGTTCTTGAAGCTTCTGAAAAATAACATGATTGAAAAATAAGTATTATTAAAATGAAACCGGATTGAAATTCACCAAAATTCAATAATCTCTTGATTGACTCGTTTTTCAAAGTATTTGGTTATCTCGACTTAAAGAAATTTCAACGTTTTTGAAAAAAATATTAGTGAGTATATCACAAAAAAAATCAGCTTTAACATTTTTATGTTTCAAGTCATTTTAGCGCAAAATTAATTATCTCGCCAAAATTTTTAAAAACAATTCCGCAGTTTCGGGACCATTCATAAACCACGTGGACACTTTAGGGGGGGGGGGGGCTATGGCGATTGTCCATGCTCCATACAAAAAAGATTTTTTTTGTATGGACAATTGTCCACGAGGGGGGGGGGGGGTTCGAGATTACCAAAAAAGTGTCCACGTGGTTTATGAATGATCCCTTCAGAGAAAATTGATGAAACCTTTCAATACCAAAATAATACCAAAATGTGCCATCCTGACTTAGAAAATTTTCCACAATTTCAAGTCATTTCTGTAGGGGGTATATCAAAAATGTTTAAAATCAAGTTTGAAATTTCCGGTTTTCAATGAAAGCATTCGCTTTGAGACATCATTTTAGCGCAAAATTAATTATTTTGTCAAAATTGGTCAAAATTTTCCCATAGTTTCGGAGGAATTTGATAAAACATTTTAATACCAAAATAATACCAAAATGTGGTGTTCGACCATTGACAAATTCTGCAATTTTGCAATATCAAAACAATACCTTAAATTGGTATGATACCACATTTTGCTCTTGCATAATCCTTAAGACAAATTTTCAAGGGTCCAGGAATACCAAAATTTGGGATTGATACCAGAGAAAGGTATTATTATGCATTTCCCTTGTTATTTACCCATGCTC
This sequence comes from Culex quinquefasciatus, assembly GCF_015732765.1. Taxonomy (NCBI): domain Eukaryota; kingdom Metazoa; phylum Arthropoda; class Insecta; order Diptera; family Culicidae; genus Culex; species Culex quinquefasciatus. Next base: position 94,145,464 of record NC_051861.1, read on the forward strand.
GGGATGGCACACTACAAATGTTAATAAATAACAAGAAGAGTGCTAGGCGTCATCTAACCTAAGGCACTCTCCAGGATCCCTTCGAAAGATTGGCTGCGCTAGGGTCTGATTAGATTAGATTAGATTAGATTAGATTAGACTACCGACAATTATCGACATTACCGACGGCTGATTGATTGTATTGGAGAAAAAAAAATCTGAACAGAACGAGGATTGAAACATCAACTTCTTGGTTATTGGTCCGACACGCTACCACCGCGCCATGGACGCTTGATGAATTGAGAGCAGCCCGGGAGCATGTTGACAGCTCCCATACAAACTGAGCGTACCTCATTTTGTGGGCCCACTGGGCCGATGGCGGCATTCAATATTATTTAGCCAAACTTTTGAAAATGGCGAATAGTTTAAAGCCGTCACGAAAAAAAGCGTTGATGGGCGGACTCCGACGAGGCCCACTTGCCATCTGTCGGTGAATACGCGCAACTTACAAAAACTGTCATCTTATGGTCCGGTTGATTGAGAGGGACAGAGCACCAACATAATCTTCTCTGTTGGTGAGAACTGCAGATTGCTGACATGTTTACACACGGGCAAAAATGAGCTATGAGCTTGCTGCAAAAACTGTTAGAAAATGTAACATTTTCTGCAGCAAATCCACTGTTGCAGATTTTGATATATATTTTTCCTTTGGGTGTACAATCGCATCGACTTTATAAACAACTTCCATTCATAATTATAAAAAAATGACGATCTCGCCTTAAACTTTCTTAAGATTTCTTGATTTCAACTCCAGGTCCTTAAAAGCTACACATGTTTTATTCTTGCAAAAAAAAAAAAAAAAAAAAAACAATTTTTAATGTTCGCTAACAACACTCTCTACTTTTGGCGAATAGTGAATTGGTTCCACTTTGACTGTACAAAATTGAGCACCCAGGTTTCTACAAGTTCTCTCTTTGAAAAATCATGCATTATCTATAGTTTTGAATGAACAATTCGTCTAGTTTTTTTTAAACTTACGAGAGAAAAGCTTATAACAACCGTTTACGGTGAGAAACCCAGCACATGCTGAACCTTGACCTTTCTTTGATATTTCTTACCCTCATTAGCACTGCTGCAATTAACATTTCGTATAGCACAAGCTCTGCTCAATTACACGCCATCAATGTATTCTTCTTGTAGTATCGTTTCTTGTCCCACTTGCAAGTAACATTCCCATCGCAACACCACCGCATTAGTCCGCAGCCAGTATGACTTACCGGAGGCCATTGCAAGTGTTCGAACGGATTACCTCCGCAAACCGGTGGGTCCTGAAGCTGCTCGGCATTGACGTCTTCAATCCGAACTTTCGCTACTCGACGGCCACGTGGGTGATTTGGTCGCTGGCCAGTTTCTTCATCCTGGTCACCGGTTACGATCTGTACCGCTTTCGGAACGACGTGTTTAACTTTGCGTTCGCGCTGGTCACCCTGGGGTACGCCGTGATTGGTGTCTCCAGGCTGGGGTTCTTCCTGGGCAGTCCTGCGGCATACTCGCAGATCTTTGCCGAGAGTAAGGAAACCTACAGGCAGGAGTCAAGTGAGCGTAGCCGGGAGGTTCAGCAAAAGTACACGATTATGCTGAAGCAGTGTGTGATGTTGTACAGTGGTTGCTTCCTAGGAGGATGCATCATTGCTGGAGTGCTTCCGTTTGCGGTTTACTGGTGGACGGAACAGAAGGTTCTACCGTTTGGGGTGATCCTGCCATTTACCGACCCTGACACCATGGAAGGTTACCAGCTGAACTACCTGTACCAGGTGAGCTGTATCGCCTGGACTCCTCCCGGGCTGACCGCAACCCAGAACATGTACTTTGCGTTGGTGTTCAACATCTGCATCCAGTACGATGTGCTACAGCTGAAGCTGGAGGATCTGGACAAGCTGATCGAGGACACCGCAGAGTACTCCGTGATTCAGCAAAAGTTGGTCGAAATCATCCACTGTCAGCAGCATCTGAGCGCGTTCGTTACCGAAATCGAGCGCATCTTTGCGGTGCAGATGTTCATCGAGATCTCCAGTATGGCCATGCAGATTGTCGTGATTTTGTTCGTCGAGCATATCGTGAGAGCAATTTCGTTACAAAAGTGCCAAAACACGCTCAGCCCTTTTCGTTTGCAGGACCTCTGGATTCCCGGCTACCTGGCGATCATCGTGGCGACCTTTCAGCTGTTGATTTTTTGCGCGCTGGGCACCTTCATCAGTATCAAGGCAGACCTGTTCGCCGAATCGGTGTACAACGTCTCGTGGCACCAGATTCGCATCCCGGAGCAGCAAAGCATCAAGTTTATGATGGCGAAATCGCAGCAATCGCTGCTGCTGACGTTCGGAGGCATGCTGCCGCTGGATATGAACCTGTTTTTGTCGGTAGGGTGAAACACTTTTTAGTGTGTACGATGGTTTCATGCAGATTTCTTGCAGGTTTACAGAAAAATCTACTCAATTTTTATGATGCTGCAGAACGTTTAATAAGGAATCGTGAAGTTTGGTTTATACCATGATTGTGAAATTTTACTCTTGGAATTCCTTAAACATTTTTCATCTACTGATATTTATATTATATTTTGATTGATACTTTAGCAAAATACCATAATATGTTGATAGGGTAGAGTAGTCATCAATGAGACACGGGGAACAATGATAAAATGGCTCTCACAAGTCGTAGTTTCAACCAATCAGGCTCATATTTGGGGGAAAGGTGTGTCTACTAGATACACATCTGCCATATTAGTGGCTTTGGTTATGAACGCTCCCTTGAAAAGTAATTCATAAATGTTTGATTATGGGGTGTAAAAGTAAATTATGGACAAAAAATACTTTTTCGCTCGTAGGCTGCCATTTACACAAAAACTAATATTTCTTCAAATTTCTTTCGACGTTCCATAGGGATTAAGTTGGGCTACAATGTCCTTTTATTAGGTTTGGCCAAAATTTAGAATATACCCAGAATCCAGGGCTGTCTCATTGTTCCCCACTCATTTTAGCCCATGGGTAACAATGAGACACTTTGATTTTTCTTCAATAAACTTTTCAAAATCGATGAAAATCTTTCAAAACATGAATTAAAAGTGATTTTTGGCATATTTATAGAGTTTAAACTTCATTTAGCCAAAAATACAAAGTTATTTGGTATTAATATATGGATTTTACAAAATTTCAATACTTTTTAGTGTAACTTTTGTTATTAAAAGTTTCATGTTGGCAAAATTGCTCTAAAATGTTCAAAGCAAGTCACCTGCAATGGAACAATACAAAAACATGATGTTTTGCTAGAAAAATGTTGATTTTCGTAAAGTGTCTCATTGTTCCCCAGCTGTCTCATTGTTCCTGCCAAGTGCGTCTACAATGAGACAGTTGAATAACTCTGGCTGTAGATGTCGGATCGATCTCATATTTTGGTCAATGTTAGAACACATTAAAAGAAAGATAATGCAACTAAAAGCTCATTAAAACATTATAATGAAAAAATTAGAAAAATCGTTGAAAGTTGAAAACCAAAAGTGTCTCATTGATGACTACCCTACCCTATAACAAGTTTGCTACAGCATGGATAATTTACCTTACATCACTTTAGTTCTAACATTTCAAAGCTGAAAGTACAGGCATGCCTCGGTTTAGCACCGCATATGGGGGATGCCAAACCGAGGCGTGCATAACTGATGCACAAAGCTTATGGGATTTTGGCTATATGGGAAACATTGGCTATAATCGAATGAAAAATCATACAATCATCAAAAAATTATAGTGTTTTGGAATCGGGGTGATCGTCGCTATCCATTTTAATTATAGTTACATTAAAATTTTGACTAAAATATGTTTTTTCCTGTATTTTGAAAATGCATTTTTTTACTCTAAAAAAAACCTCAGAATATTTGTTATAGCAATATGGGTATCAAATGATCGTGTTTTTGTCATATTTTTTTTTTGAAAATACGAAAAATGTTCACAAAACTACGTTTTTCCGAAGACATACTCAAAATTTAAGATTTTCGCTATATTTGTATCAAATGATTGGAATTTTTTCAAACATTTCGAATGTAATAACAACATTTTTTGAAAATACTCAACATTTTCACAAAACTATGGCGTCCAATTTTCCCGGGTTTTGAATTTTCCGGGAAACGGGATTTTTTCAAATAAATCCCGGGAATCCCCGGGATCCCAGGATATTTTTGAAATAGTAGTCAAATCTTTGATTTAATTATATTTGTTATGTTTTTCAAGCTCAAAATCAAAGAATCAACTCAACACTATTATTTGGTAACAATCTTCCCTTCAATCTAACAATGTTTACAGTTTTTAAGATAGCTGAATAGATTATTTGCTCTTTGTTGTGCTTTGGATTTTAAATGCACCAAAATTTCTAATCCAATGTGATTCAAATTAAATAAGTCTCTTGTTAGCTTATATAACATCTTTTGAAACGTCTAAAATACCAAAAAAAATACAACAAATAAAATTATAGCAGACAATGCAAAATTTTAGATATGTTTAGACTTTCATATTTTATGTAAAAAATATTTTACAAATTATCTATGAGTAACTACCACAAATTAGGGAGAATCGGGACTGTATTCTGAAAAGGTACAGAAGATTTGAGAGCAATAAATGGAAATCGGTGTACTTATTTTTTTTTTGTTCTGTTTTTGTTATTGTCGTTATCAGTAAAAAAATCAAAAAGTTTTACAAATAATGACTTAAACCGTTGTCTTACTTCGATATATTTGTCCTGATATGCCAAAGATGTTTGAAGAAAAAAAATCGTATGGGAACTGAAAAGCTTACCGGTACAGTCATCCCACATATTCGGAACGGTTTCCAGATTGTCCAATGCTAAATAGCGATTACCTTAATTACCTTCATTTGAAAGCTTTTCTTGCGATCTTTCGAATGCTGTATCGAACATCTGCAAATTTTAACTTTTATTAGAAGTTTTTGAAGAATTACTTTGACCCTTGAAATCCACAAATTCGGAACACTTTTTTCTTACGAATGTAAACAAACTTTGGATCTCTCCAGGAGTACATATTTATTACCAAATAATGACTTCACACACTGAAACCAGTGAAACTCAAGCTTAGTGATGTTTTATACATGGTTTGATAACTTTTTTTGTGAAAATATCAGTAAAAATCATGTGTTCCACAATTGTGGGAGGCACAATAACATCCCACAATCATGAAACAGGCCATTTGGAGGCAGTGTTTTGCTGCTCTGGACAAAATAGTCTTGGAATGAAGTTTTTGTTCAAAAAGTACTACTTTTACTAGTGAAATAGCAAGATAATGTCCAAATGAAGGTTCTAAAAATAGTAAGGTCGACAGAAAAGCTACTTTTGGCATGCTATTGACAAATTATCATAAAAGTGTTCCGAATTTGCGGGTGTTCCGAATATGTGGGATGACTGTACAAATATTTTCGATACTGAAAAATTAAGTCTGTAATAAAGAAATTGCCAAAAACCATCAAAAAACCTAATTTTTCAACATTTGTTTTTCTAAAACCGCTGTAACTTCACAAGAATTGGACTTAGGACAGTGGTCAATATGGAGACTTTTATGTAAAACTGTCTAGAGAATCGATTCTCGTACAGACGACATGCCTCGGTTTTGCATGCCTCGGTTTTGATTCGTTCAACTGCCTCGGTTAAGCACGGTCCAGTGCTTAACCAAAGCACAGAGCTTATGGGATTTTGGCTATATGGGAGACATTGGCTTTAATCGTATGAAAAATCATGCAAATATCAAAAAATTATAGTGTTTGGATTCGGGATGATGTCAGCTATCCATTAAAATTATAATTTCATGAAAATTTTCACAAAAATACGTATTTTCCCTGTATTTTGAAAATGCAATGTTTCTCAAAAAATACTCAAAATTATTGTTATTGCAATATGGGTATCAAATTGTTAGCATTTTTTCATACATTATGAATGTAGAATAATTATTTGTGAAAACACTAAAATTTTTCATAAAACTACGTATTTTCGAAAAAAAAACTCAAAATTTCAGATTTTACAATATGGGTAACAAACTATCGGGATTTTTTCATACATTTCGAATGTAATAGCAGCATTTTTTGTAAATGCTCAAAATTTTCACAAAACTACGTATTTTCGAAAAAATACTCAAAAATTCAGTTTTTACAATATGGGTATCAAACGATTGGGATTTTTTCATACATTTCGAATGAATTAACAACATTTTTTGGAAATACTCAAAATTTTCACAAAACTACGTATTTCGAATGAATTAACAACATTTTTTGGAAATACTCAAAAATTTCCACAAAACTACGTTTTTTCGAAAAAATACTCAAAATTTCAGTTTTTACAATATGGTTATCAATCGATTGGGACTTTTTCATACATTTCGAATGTATTAACAATTTTTTTTTTGAAACACTCAAAATTTTCACAATTCCACGTATTTTAGAAAAAAAAAATACTCAAAATTTCAGTTTTTACAATATGGGTATCAAACGATTGAGATTTTTTCATACATTTCGAATAAATTAACAACATTTTTTGGAAATACTCAAAAAAATCAAATTTATGTATTTTTGAAAAAATACTCAAAATTTCAGACTTTACAATATGGTATCAAACGATCGGGATTTTTTCATACATTTCGAAAATAATTAAAACATTTTTTGAAAACGCTAAAAAATTTCAAAAAATTCCGATGTTTGATTCCTATTTTGTAAAATCTAAAATTTTGAGTGGTTTTTTGAAAAAAATACGTAGTTTTGTGAAAATTTTGAGTTTTTCAAAAAAAAATTGTTATTACATTCGAAATGTATGAAAAAATTCCAATTGTTTGGTACCCACATTGTGAAAACGGAAATTTTGAGTATTTTTTTTTCTAAAATACGTAGTTTTGTGAAAACTTTGACTATTTTCAAAAAATGTTGTTATTACATTTGAATTGTTTCAAAAAATCTTGATCGTTTTATACCCATATTGTAAAAACTGAAATTTTGATTATTTTTTTTTTCAAAAATACGTAGTTTTGTCAAAATTTTGAGTGTTTAAAAAAAAGATCATTTGATACCGATATTTCAAAAACAATATATTCTTGGTTTGATATGCACTTCGGAAGAAACCGGTCAAGAAAAATTTCAAATGGGCAGCAGCGGTAGTGAAAGCAAGCCAGAGAGCGTGAAGAAAAGCCCCAAGAAAACGTTCCCTCTTCGTTGTTCTGCTGTTCGTAAAGCTGTTTCTTGACCCCTTTCCTTCCAATCTCCATACTAGCCTTATGCCTAAAATAGGGTCATTTAAACTAACTGGTTTAATTTTGGGACTCATTATTTGTTTTTATTTTTAAAATTTTACCTAACTTTAAAAAAATTGTGAAGAAACAAAATGCAAATGATTCAATTAGCTCTCCATTTGATAAATGACCAAGAACGCTTTTAGCAATCAACAAGCGCAACATTTGTTTTCACACTGAATTGAATTACCCAGATTAACCCTAATGAACCTACGTTGACACTTATTAAACAAAACCGCTCGGCAAACGTTAAGAACCTATCAATTACCATTAGTTCGAAAGGTACTAACAAACGTCTTTACCCAGGAGAGCAGCGATCTACCGTTCACGATAGTGTAACCAGTGGGTGTGTTGTGGGAGAATTCCGGTGACACAGAGGCAGGGGAATGCGTGTGTTCGTGGATAGTGAGACGAGTCGGTTTATGTCTCCCGTGTACGGACGCAGCCATTTCCGTACTAAAGCGCCTATAACGAGGAGCAGTTCTGCTAGCCACCACCAGGGCCGAGGATCAACGAATGGGCGGCCATTGGGGTGGCGAAACTGATGATGATGATGGGCGGGTTTTCCAGGATTCGCCGGATCAGAGGTTCGCGGGATGAGGCCCGGATTTTCATCGGCCATTTGCCCGGTGTATTGAAGTGCGACAAGTCGCGAAAGCCGTCGTAGCTTCGACTACAGCTCGACGGAGTGTTGTGAAGTGCCAGTGCCAGGAAGCGGTCAAAGGACTTCACGGAGGACAGAGGAGACTGGGAGAAGCGAGAACTCCAGGAACTCCAGGTAATTCCCGCGAACCCTCCACAACCCTGATCTGTGCCGCGAGTGACCAGACTAGATAGGACCGCCATTACAATCCCCCTCATCTCATCCACAGAACCCCTTAGTCTAGGACTAAAGTTCGCGTAGCTTCGCTACGGAACATCCCTCGGTTCGGTCGTGGTTCCACCCAACATCCGTGACCGTGAAAATCACCGTCTACCGTCGTCAATTGCGGTATCGACGAGCAGCGACTAGCCGACATCGCTAGATCGTCTGCGTCCTCCATTTTGGAACCCCCCGAACCGCAAGCCACCCAGAGAACCACCTGGTTCCGAAAGACCTGTCCCACGACTCAAACCCAGCGCCGGAAACCGGGCAATTCCCACAGAACTTCGGTGACGTGGAAGCTCGAGTCCGTCACCATACTCGAGGGCGCGAGGGACAGGCACACGAAGGGGACAGCGAAGTCTGCAGCAGCAACCACAACGACGCCGGGACGCCGGCGAGTTCAACGTCCACCCCAGGCCAGCGAGCAGCAGAACGAGACGGCCGGAGGTCGGTTCCGGAGATCCGGAAGCAGAGCAGCGGCAGGCGTAGCTGAGGGGCCCCTTATCAGCAGAAGATCCACCCACGGTATCCGGGAAGAAGCAGGTCGAGGTAGGAGGTAGCCTGTAAGGAAGTGGGATAGTGGGAAAGGATAGGAGGTCAGGTAGAAGAGGAAGCCGGTGCAATAAAGTGACGTCAGAGAATAAACCGAGGAGTTTATCTTGAAGCGACACATTGTGTTTTCCTGCCTCGTGAGCATGAGCGCATGCCGACCCTTGAGAGAAATTGGGAGTCATTCGGACCTCCCACAACCCTCATTGAGTTTTATGCTTCGATGCCCTTGCCTGGTAGCATGTAACTATAAGGCCGCGCAAGACGATAGTTACAATTTGGCGCCCAACTTAAAATTAGTTCATGCTACTTGTGTAGGAAACACGTTTAACTTTAATAACAGGTTGCCGAAGTCTCTGGGAAAACGCCCTTGGTCGTTCCCAATGCACTTTGATAAACTTACAAGTTACACTTGCACGGCTGTTTTTGACCAAATTTACCTGACGAATCAGTTCATATTTGAGGGGTTTTGTAGTTCTGTCAATGATAGTGAGAGACTGCCAACAAAGAGAAGGTTCAATTTAAAAGGTGTCGGAAATTTACCAGATCTAGTCAAAATGTAAGTTTTCAGAAATCCGTATCATTTCTTGATCTGTGGAGTGCGTTTCTTTCAGGACTGTAAATAAAACACCGGACAAACAAACCTATTTATTTGGAATTTAACCTAGTTACAACATGAAACAAAATGTGATTTACTGTGATGAACAGCTTTTGAAAGCTTTTACAAGTCTAGGATTTTCCAATTATTTTTCGTCTCTTTTGAGATTGTTTCAAATAGAATATTTTAATTATGCTTTCGCTAAATGCATCATAACTAGCAATTTTCAAATTAACAAGCGTTTGTATCAAACTAGAATAACAAATTAACAGGAAAGTAAATCACCTTAGTTCTTTTCTAATTCTACTTAATTGTACTAAAACAGGATCAACTGATTTGTTCTGATGCTTCAGGTCCACGATGATCGATAAACTAGTGGAAATTTGACATCTGTGATGAGACTTCTGGGATAAAATTCTGTGATATTTGCTGAAAAGAATCCAAAATGTTATAAATTAGTATCAATGAAAGCTATAAAACTTTAATATTTGATTGCATGAAAGCGAAAGTAGATCTTTTACAATTATTAGTGAGTTTGAATGAAAGGAATTGAATGAATGATGCGACAATTACCAATTCGACCCTAGAATGAAATATTTCAAAGATTTTTCCACCCACCACCCCTGAAAAGCATAAAATAGCCAATGTGTTTGTGTACAAATTTTGTACTAGGAAAATTGTTTGTACCAAAAAGCTCTTTTGATAAGATATAAAAAACATGATGTACTAGAAGAGAGAATAGTAAACAAACTTAAGCTTTAGAGCAACTGTGAAAGTTTTGCTGATTTAACACAGTAAAAATGAATGTGGTGTTGTGCAAATGTGCACACACTATTAAATGTATTTTGTCGTAATTTTAGTGAGAATGTATGTTGTAGGAGTTTCCATAACACAAATTTTGTTTGGGTTATGTGAGACAAAGAAGAAATTTTACCGTAGAACAATTTTTTAATGAAAGTCTGATTCTTTTAATAGAATTCCTAGATGTTTCCACCAAATCTTGTTCAAAAGTAAAGAAGGTTTTTCAGCTGAAGGCTGATTGAAAGGAAAGTAAGTGTTTGTGGAGTTGAGTTTCCACGTGTTATAAAGTGTGATTATGTGTTGTTTATGAGGCAAACAATGTGTACTAGAACTACTAGAAAAGTCCTCAAAATTGTTATGTTTTAGCCAGAATCCTGTGAGTGAACCAGTTGGACTGATCAATGGGTTTCGAGGAAGTTAATAAATCTTTTTTCGTCGATTCTCCAACTGATTCAGTCTGTGAGGTGTGCTTACAGTGAGTCAATGGCAACATAAATGTGGTGTCTAGGAATTTGTGTGCGTGTTAGTAGAAGTTGGAACTGTATGTTTCGTGTTGACTTACCTGTTGGTGAGTTGTGTTGATGTTGAAGGAGATAGGGAGGTGCGATGAATTCGGCCAAAATTCCCTAAAATTAAATGGAGATTAGGAACAGCGACTAGTTTGGTGAGGAAAGTGGTACACTTGGGGCGTAGCTACCTCTGCTAATAGTTTTTCTAGAGGTCTACCAATCCAATTTTGTACATAATCACTCCGAACTGACTAGGGTGACTGTGTCCGTTGCTCCAGGGTCGAGACTGCAAGGTGCAGGACCCGTGTTTAGCCCAAGAGTGGCAAATTTAGTAAAGTGGGAGTCCGGGACAGAAATAAGAAGAAGTTTAGGCACAGGAGTTGCCAATATTTAACTACTCATAGGACATCCATCGGGATGGTGAGTTAGTTTGGCGGTTTGAGTGAATCCAGCTGCGAGCATGAGTTATGCTGCGCATAATTGTTGGTATCAGCCGTAACTTGGGTTGTTTTACCTGAGAAGGTGAAGTAGTAGATGGCTTCGCGAAACTTGGTTGATTTCGGTTAGTAGTAGTGGTTTCTGTTAACAATTTCTCTAGAAACACTATTTATCTTTCCCTAGTCGTAACGCCAAGTGGAGCAAGTGAAGACACGTGTGTAACGTGGGAAATTTGTGGTTGTAGTTGTGACCAGTTTGTATGCTGGTGTTGTATGATGTAAATCATTGAAGAAAATGGAAAAGTATGAAAGTGAAATGTTGAGGAATGAATGAACTATGAATGAATTTGAACGGATGATTGAAAGTAATAGAATGAAACGTAATTGGATGATTGATTGTGCCGTACGACCTGAGTCAGAACTCTGTTAAAAAGTGTTTAGAGTTTTGTCAAGGTGTGTTAGCCATTGATCAACCGATTGTCGTAGGTGTATGTGCCAAATAAATGAATGAACCAAAATGACCTTGAGAAACAATCGTAAATCGAAGCTTTTGAGATGGTAACAAACTCAATGAACCCATATGATTCAAATTTAAGAAAATTTAGAACCCACATAAATCAATTTTTAGTCATTATTAGCAAAAAAATGCCAAATTAATAAAATTTCACTTCAGTTAAGAGTTACTTCATTAAACTTACCTCAAATCGCATTTAATCCTCATGCCATAACCTAAAAATCATATACATAAAACAATCACTTATCTGATGAAGATTCAGTCGAAAAATCGAGACAAGTCACTTTGGAGGAGAACTAGTTACGTCATTGTTCATTTTGGCCAAAGGTTCTGACGGTAACCTTCCCAAAAAAGTGCTTAAATCTCAGATTTTCGGACTGAATCTTCAAGCAGTACTTTTCACAAAATATCTTTACCACATTTGTTATTGAATTTGACAGTCCGATTGTTCTACAGAGTTCGCACATACACAGATGAAGAATGTCAAAAGTAGTGAAGTACTAGATTGGTAGCGCACTATTCGACAGTGTACCGCGTCACGCATGAATCGTAATGTGCGATGAAGTATTTCAAACCGTACATGGGCGGTATTTTGAAATATGTAAATAATTTATATCCCGGAATAATTTGCTTTGTTTTCTTCGTTATTTATTTGCATGCTTCAATATTTTAATTTGTTATTTATTTGCATGCGTTGTTTTTTTTTTATCAGACTTTTTCATAGTCTTGATTTGTAAATATATTTTAATGTGTAAATATTTTGTTTTGTATATATTTGTAAATATTTATTAAAGGTTTTGAATTGTTCCTCGACTTTGTTGGTTAGTAGTACTTTGTGTTGTGTTGCTGGAGGCCGGAGTTGAACAAACATTGAGGGCCCGTACACTGGTGAAACCAATTAAACAGCGTGGAGTTGGACCTTCGGGTTACAACGATGAAACCTTATGACCCCAACACAAGTCCACACTGTGCGAAACGTCTCCTTTCAGGTATTCGTCTGCAGGACCTAGTAGAATACGAATTGATTCCAGTAGATTTTGTCAACAACTGCGCGGAAAAGATAAGAAGTGTACAGTTCGTTTGTCAATGTGTAGTGGTAATGATACAAGGTTCAGCAGGACGCAGCCTTTTATTAAAGTGAATGTTAAAAAAAATATTAGCTTCACTAATATTTTTTTACCCGAGTGGGAGGAGAGTGTAACCAGTGGGTGTGTTGTGGGAGAATTCCGGTGACACAGAGGCAGGGGAATGCGTGTGTTCGTGGATAGTGAGACGAGTCGGTTTATGTCTCCCGTGTACGGACGCAGCCATTTCCGTACTAAAGCGCCTATAACGAGGAGCAGTTCTGCTAGCCACCACCAGAGGGCCGAGGATCAACGAATGGGCGGCCATTGGGGTGGCGAAACTGATGATGATGATGGGCGGGTTTTCCAGGATTCGCCGGATCAGAGGTTCGCGGGATGAGGCCCGGATTTTCATCGGCCATTTGCCCGGTGTATTGAAGTGCGACAAGTCGCGAAAGCCGTCGTAGCTTCGACTACAGCTCGACGGAGTGTTGTGACGTGCCAGTGCCAGGAAGCGGTCAAAGGACTTCACGGAGGACAGAGGAGACTGGGAGAAGCGAGAACTCCAGGAACTCCAGGTAATTCCCCGCGAACCCTCCCACAACCCTGATCTGTGCCGCGAGTGACCAGACTAGATAGGACCGCCATTACAATCCCCCTCATCTCATCCACAGAACCCTTAGTCTAGGACTAAAGTTCGCGTAGCTTCGCTACGGAACATCCCTCGGTTCGGTCGTGGTTCCACCCAACATCCGTGACCGTGAAAATCACCGTCTACCGTCGTCAATTGCGGTATCGACGAGCAGCGACTAGCCGACATCGCTAGATCGTCTGCGTCCTCCATTTTGGAACCCCCCGAACCGCAAGCCACCCAGAGAACCACCTGGTTCCGAAAGACCTGTCCCACGACTCAAACCCAGCGCCGGAAACCGGGCAATTCCCACAGAACTTCGGTGACGTGGAAGCTCGAGTCCGTCACCATACTCGAGGGCGCGAGGGACAGGCACACGAAGGGGACAGCGAAGTCTGCAGCAGCAACCACAACGACGCCGGGACGCCGGCGAGTTCAACGTCCACCCCCAGGCCAGCGAGCAGCAGAACGAGACGGCCGGAGGTCGGTTCCGGAGATCCGGAAGCAGAGCAGCGGCAGGCGTAGCTGAGGGGCCCCTTATCAGCAGAAGATCCACCCACGGTATCCGGGAAGAAGCAGGTCGAGGTAGGAGGTAGCCTGTAAGGAAGTGGGATAGTGGGAAAGGATAGGAGGTCAGGTAGAAGAGGAAGCCGGTGCAATAAAGTGACGTCAGAGAATAAACCGAGGAGTTTATCTTGAAGCGACACATTGTGTTTTCCTGCCTCGTGAGCATGAGCGCATGCCGACCCTTGAGAGAAATTGGGAGTCATTCGGACCTCCCACAACCCTCATTGAGTTTTATGCTTCGATGCCCTTGCCTGGTAGCATGTAACTATAAGGCCGCGCAAGACGATAGTTACAATAGATCTCGAACCTCTCGTTTAGTCATTAACACCGCCATCAGCAGATCACAGAATCACGCCCACTCCTGAACCCTTCTAGAACGTAACAGTAGTGCCAGGCGCGACTTCAAGTTCAAGAGATCAACGCGTGCAAATGAAACTGCAAGCCAGAGCCGCAGCAATCATTCAATGTCAAATCAGAGTGGTCCAGGGCCGGGATCTACCGTTCGTCTAGAACCTTCCCATCCACATCCCAGTCCCGGGACTCCCGGACTTGGACTGCACCCTTCGCTGGCTTAAGGTATCGCGTTTCCGCGTGACGATAAATAAACACGATTTGCTTGTTTGGATAACGATTTAACCCTTTTGGACGTGGGGGTCAATGAAGAGTTTAATAGTCATTCCCCTCCGCACTGGATGACTGATGACGGAGCAATTTTGCCGCCCCAGACTCAAGTGGCGAGAAATGACCAAAAGTGTGTGACAAACGCAGTCCTCCTGCGAAGATCTTTCCAAAGTCTGTCAGTTCAGAAGAGCAAATCACACAATCGGATGGAATCTCGCCGGGAGTCTGGCGGTAGTTTGTGGATTTGGAAAGTGCAATTGAAATTAATGACAGCTTTTGATGAGTTGGTGTCAAGACTTTTGGACTTTCTCACAGTTATAGAGTGCCGAACAACTTGTTCGGCACAAAGAGAATTTGTTTTTGTTCATTATGAACAAAATTAAACAATATTTATATTTTCCTAAATGGAATAAAAAGTTTTCAGATGTATTATTTTAGCAAAATAAAAGCAATAATCTATTCTGAAGATGGGGTGACATCGAACCTTGAAGATGAAAGTGGACAAAATGATTTTGAAATTTTAGGGCAATATCAAAAAGACAATGTAACTCTAAAAAAAACTTTATTATGAAAATCACGTTTACAAAAAAATTGTGAAAAATAAGTATTTTTTCCTCAGAATAATTATTTTAAAGAGGTGCCTCTTCTTCTGAAATATATTGCAAATAAGTGAACATTTTTCGACAAATTGACAAGAAGTTGGCAGCCCTGCCATCGAGAGTAAAGGCTGGCAGTGTGCGGTCCGCGAAATTTGAATTGTTTAATCGGTTGTTCTTATAAAAAAAATCGCGTGAAATGTAGTGAAAAGATTTTACAATGTGTAGATTTGCAAGTGGAAAGTGAAGATTTCCTGCAAATTTGGGAATTTGGACAGTTTTTTTCACGAGTTTTGTTTTCTACGCCGGTTGGTAAAGGGTTTGACAGTTCATCGCGGCGGCTTTGCTCTTGCAGCTGTATTGGTGTGATGTGGGCTAGCTCGTTCTAAGGGTGGTATTCAACTCGTTAGAAAAATTAAATAGTGCGAAAGAAATAAAAGCAGTTTGTCAAGGAATATTTTTGGAAGTGTCATCAAGCAGCGCTCAAGCAATTTCATCTGCTACGGAGAAGGTATTTTAGATAGAGAAGAAGTACTTGGAAAATAAGCAAAGCTTGGTGCGATCGGTTAAGATTGGTCGGAGAACGTGGATATCGTGCTGAAGCAGCAGCTGTCCAAGAATCGCCAGCATATCTGTACACCAGGATGTGAGTCGTGTCGGCAGGAATATGATCAAGCTGCTCGTGAGCGCTGATAGTGGCTTGGTGAGATCTATCCAAACTGATATTTTCACATTTTGCCTACATATCAACAATTATTAAATACGCGCTGATCCCTGTTTTGCCTTATGGGGTTAGAAGTTTAAAGATAGGTCGAGGACTCATCTGGTTCTTGTACTATGTTCAGGCGGGGCCAGACAATGCCCAATGATCTCGGAATTGGGCCTCTAGGATCTCTGCCATTCTGAAATGGGTCATTGGTATAAAAAAGTTAAATTTTAAAAATAATTATCAATGTTTATTGTTTGAAAAATCAGTTTTATGTAACATTTCAAAAGGGAGTCATATAGAATGTTTTGAAATGTTAGACTAGATTTAATTTTTCAGAAAATATTGTTTTCGAAACGATCGGAAAATTTCACGAATGTCTCAAAATTTAACATAGTAAATCAGACCATTAGTTGCTGAGACGTTAGAAAATGGTGGGTTGTTTGGGTGAGACATAGAAAACATCAATTTTCCTGTTTTTAAAACCATTGCAGGGAAACTAAGGGTCGTATGAGCAAAGTTCAAAAAAGCAAAGTATAGAGACAGATGTTCAAAAAATTTTTTTCAAGGTTTAATTTAAAAAAATGAATAAATGCTTTTTTTTTTCAAAAAAGTAACCTTAAAAATTGCTTTAGCTTGAAAATGGTGCTTTTTATATAATTTCACTAAAGTTACTTTTTGATTGCAAATGTGATTTTACATCAAAAAGTTTTGTTGAAAAATTTTTACGACCAACATTTGGTTTTTTTAACTAGTATCGATAAAAAAATTTATAACTCGGTCAAAGATTGTTTGCACAACCTGGAAATTTCTGAAAAATAGACATCAACCCAAAACATATTATCCAAACCTGCAACTTTGCCGAAGAGTCTAAATCGATCGAAATATTCCTTTAAAAGGAACAGATTTCTGAACTTTCACATATAATTTTTGTATGGACAGCTGCCAAATTTGTAAGGAAAATTATATGGACAAACTAATGATGCAAAATGGTTTCTCTGGGCAAACCGTAAGCGCCACAAAAATTTCAGCCGGATTCAAAAATATAAAAATTGAATTTAAAAAAAAACACCGATTTTGCAAAGGATTTCTCAAATGCAAAATGGCTTCCATTACCATGGGATTATTTTACATCCACATAAAATATTACGTATTAAAAATCTTTAATTCTTGAGATTTACAAATGTGTTTTCCTGTTTTTGTTTTTGTTTACCTTCAGTATATTCCATCACCAAATAATTTGAAATTATTCGAAAGAATATTTTGTGTAATGTAGTTTTTAAGTGTTGTAGTGTGAAAATATAACATTTGGCCTATCAGGCTTCTAACTTCTGACCTAGCACACAACGTAAACAAAAATCAGACAAACTAATAATGGCATTATTAAACATATAGTTTCTAATAATACAAGACAAAATCATAAACTAACAGCATTCTCAAAAGTAAAAAAAAAAAAAAAACATTTATTTTCAATCAACTTTTAAAAGTGTTAAAGAAAGTTTAAAAATTGTTAGTTTTGCAGTGAGAAATTAAATTATGATGCTTTTTGAAAAGGAACCATCCATAAACCACGTGAACACTTTAGGGAGGGGGTTACTGATTCTAAAAAAAATGTCCTCGTGGTTTATGGATGGTCTCAAAGCAAAAACACAACTCATAAAGAACAATTCCACCTCGATGACGCAATGGAAACTTGCCTCGTCAAGTCAACTGCATAAACCAAGTATCGATGTTACACAAATCATCTCGCACGTAAACGAATTGGCTGCGCTTTTAGCATTCCAAACTACTGAACCATTTATTGAATACTCCTCGCCGGGGGAGGAAGGCAGTTAATCCACTCGATAAATCAAAACACATGTTCGACTATTGATTTCATATTTGTACTTCTTGCTACCAGTTGAGCAGCTGGAAAATCACGTTGAAAAATACTAATTTATTCAATAATATAATGAAAAATAATTGCTAATCAATATTTATCTAAGAAACATTTTAAGAAATTGAGTCAAATTCGATAAAAACTGTAATTAGACAAAAAAAATTACTCAATTTTATTACTGTTCAGACACTTCAAAAAAGCCATCCACTCAAACCGAACTCCGCCAGAGGCCAACAACACAGCATAAAATTATCCACATTTTGCTATTATAATTCAAATTTTAATCCCCTGAGCTGTGCGCGCTTAAGGCCTGAGGGCACACTTTCGTACCCTCCACCCTTCCCCACCACCCCTTGAAGGTCCGGGTAAGCGGATAATCACAAATCGATTTGAGTGCTGCCACCGCGGATTGTCATTGTCGCAGAAAATCAATTTTTCTCAATCGGCTCGATTGAGAGTGACAGATATATTGGCAATAAATTAGTGTACGGCGGCAGCTTGATTGCCCCGTTGGAGTGGGGTTGTGACCCTCGAGGCGGCTTGGCCGCGGGACCCTGGACCCAGGAGTGGACTGATTTATTGACGAAATTTTCATGGAATTTTTGCTCGGATTATTCTAGTTTGAGGGTGCGAAGTATTCGGAAATTGTTACTCGGTTGGACAATGGCTTGAAACTATTTGGTGGAGCTGAAATAGTTTTAAACACGTTCAATAGTGGTTGTGGTGTTAAGTTAGGCTTCGACAAATTTTGAAATGATGGTGTGGTAAAAGAAAGTTAAATTAAAATTCAGTAATCTTTTCAAAAAAGTTATGATTCATGAAAATAAAATATCTTGGATATGAATTTTACGATCGATCTTGTGTTTTCGACTTACAAAAACAGAAGTAATAAAGCTGAACTATTAAAAAGAATTCTTTTCAAACTTTTCAGCACACAAAAATATTTTTTTTATATTCGCTTAGATAAGGCCATTGCAAATTATTATTCATGTTTTTGTTCAGTAAAATGGGTATAATTTTGGTAGTTTGGAATTTTGCTCGTTGTAACCAAATCTTTTTCATGGTTTTTTTTACCTCAGTTTGTGTAGAGAAAGTTCAATTTGGTCTTAAAACTAAGCTTAAATTTCTATTATTATTCACACCGATAAAGCTTTTTTTCTCAGTACAATGAACCTATATACGACCGCAAAGGATTTAGGATATTTGTCCCTACTTTTAATTTGATGTATTCTCAAAGGCTGCTACAGGCAGCCTTGCATGTTTTACTTGAATAAGTTGGTTTTTAAATGCAAATGCACTTTCTTAATCACATTTTTTACGAAAATACCATATATTTCTGAATAAGCCCGAGAAACTAAACATTGTTGTCCCTATTTTGGGGATATTGCTCCTAGCATACGACCTTCTTTGTGCATATTTTCGGCCTAGCTTCTGATTGGTTGAAATCTCGAATCACGTGGCTAACTGTTTTGACACAATTTGTAGAAGTGTCAAATGGACTGTAAATAGAGCCCTTCTCTACAAGATGGACGCTGAGTGGCAACGTGCGGTAAGCAAAAGTGGTGAAAATTTTCGACCTATTGGGCAACTAGCGATTTGCCAAGAAAAAAGTGAAGAGTGCTATTTTTACTGCTTTATTTCTAATTTAGGAGGAAAAAGTGAATTATTCTTGCCCATTAAAATGAAGATTATGACTGCACGCATCATTATAAAGTGGGAGATTCCTTCCAGATTCGGGGAAATGCTCAAATTCGTTGAATTGTGTTCGGTAGACCCAAAATAGGAACTTGGCTAAAAAATAGGGACAATTTGATTTTGAAATCAATTTAAAAAATAACCTCGAGGATTTGCTTGACAGAAAAAGTTCTACTTGACGATGGGGAGACCTAAACATTGATTTTTTTTTTCAAAGGCCTTAAAATGAAAAAAAGTGATCAGAAATGGTTTTCAATCGTGTTTTTCACCGCTTTAAATAAAAATTACGTAGGGTTTAGGGATCTTATTACACAAAAAAAAAACACTTTTAAAACACATTCTCTGAATGTAATATACTATCCTGGAAATTTGCCTTCCTTACCTTACTGTGGAAAGAAAACCCTTCATTTTATATATTTATAGAAAGGAATTTGAAAGACCTTTCCAACGCGTCCAAAAAGTTGAAAATCTGACAACCTTATTAAAAGTTATGCGTTTATATAATTTAAGAGAACGTTAGGACATTTTTAATTTGCAAAAACAAGTTTAGAGTGATGTTAGGTAGCCACCAACCAACACAAGCTGGATTAAGTCACATTTTTTTTATTTAATACCCACAGCTTTTTCATCAGAAAAAAAATGTATTTGTTTTTTATATTAAAATTAAGATTTTTTTCAAATAAAGAATTTCCCGAACTATAAAAATCAAGTATTTTTCTAAAATTACTTTAAGGAGATTTTAGACTTCAGTCGACTCTCCATTTGTCGATCTTTGATGTCTTAATATAACATTATTTGTAAGTGATTTCCTTAATCACTTCAAACTGCATACTTTGATGCCCTTTTATCTCTATTTTTTCTCCATTTCTGCTATATTCCGATCTAAGTTAGAATATTAAATCTATTATGAATAAAATAGAATTCCATTCACGTTCGAATTAGATTTACGTGTTTGCTTTACTCTTCTGTTCCAGTTTAATAAAAGTATTATTAGTTCAATAGGCCAAAATGTATAGAATCAGAACATACCTACCTCAAACCTTGATTCGCCCCAAAAAATCTTTTGTGGTGGTGCAAATTAGCCTTTTTCAAATGAAGATATCTCGAGTTTAAAGAAAAACACCCCTGGGATTTTTTTTAGCGTTAGTAGTGCTGGATCTCTTCTTTCAAATGCAACCTGGTGCTTAAAATTTGGCTAGCGCCTTTTCGAGATTTTTAAGTTTTAAATTTGCATCTTTTTTTTCCTTAAAATGGCTGTAACTTTTGACCCTTAAGTCCAAATTGACCTGTCAAAAAATAAAATTGTTTGTTTTTTAGAGCTCTAAAAGTGCCCCGAACATCACTTTTCTCTAAAACTTAACCCTGAATTGCCACATTCAAAAACTGATTTTTGAAGGTTTGCTTAGATGCTTTCTCTTAATTTGGTCGTAGAAGGCGTAGATTACGAGATAAAATTTTGGTGTCTAGGACAAAGTTGCTTGAATTGGCAAGCTCAACAACTTTCTAGAAGACAAAAAAAAATCCCAAAAATATTCCTGAAAAGTTAGATTTTCAAAATCACTCTAATAGTGAACCACCCTAATTTTCAACCAAACCAAAAGTTGCCCTTTTCTATTTGCAATAACTCTTCTGAAGACACCAAAGCTCCAAAACTTCACTTTTCGGAAAATCTGTTTTCCACTTAATTTTGCGATCTGGACCACTGTGCAATGTTGTCACTGTATCGTTGTCGGTATGTAGCCGTTTGCACAGTGGTTCAAAAGGCTGTTTTGACGAACTTAATTGATTAGAGCAAAAAGTAAGCATTTTCGTGCTTTGACATGTTCTACAACTTTATTCAGCGTTGTCATGGCCTACTTTTGGTGAAATTTGTTTTTCAAAATACTCATCACAGCAGGCTATGGAATTTCTAACTTTTGACAGTTAAGAGATAGAGCTTTTGTGTCTTCGGCAAAGTTGTAGGGCTGAAAATGTCCACAAACTTTGTCGAAGACGCCAAAGCTCTATCTTTGCGTTGAATACCAGTTTTGGAACCTTTTTCTCAAATCCCTGCCAAAAAAGCAGTTTTTTACTAAAACTATGTTAAACTTTGATTTTAGACGATTACAATGTTCAGAAGAGGTATACAAAGCCTCGGGGAAAGTTTGGTAAAAACCCATACAATAGGATTTAAGTGTGACTATTCCACAACAAAATGTCGGGTGAATCATTCGTCCGATGGTTTACGGTCATAGATTTCCGAGCATTTTAATTTATTTTATTTTTGATGATTTATTTGGACACACGAGGCGTGTAGGCCAGACTCTTGTGAAAATTTTGATGTATTGGAAGTATATTTTTGGTTTTGTCTGCTGAACGTTGTCAAGATTTTCTTTCTTTTTCATTTGTTTTGAAAATATATGGTTTGTGAAGGATCGGAAAAATATACAAATTTTGTTTATCTTCAACATTTGAATTTGGTTCTAAACAACTTGGGTGAAACAAAAATAAATCATCGTGAAATTGAGGGAAAATAAGCTGATAGATTTAAATAAAAGTACCGAAAGTTTATGATTTTTTTTAGTAAAATTTACAGCAAATCAATTTAAAAATGGATTTTCCTATTGCAGTACCTTTCCCCAATTCACTTTATGATGTGGGTGGTCCGAAAGCCCTTTCTAAATTGTTGATCTACTGCTGCACCGCATGGGTGGGACAGCCAAAAATTAGCACTAAATAAATTATTATCCACAAATATTTAATACTTCCCTCCCCCTCCTCCCTTCCCTGCCTAACCCACCATGTGTCACTGCAGCCTGTCCGACCCATTGGAAATTCAGTGTGGAAAAGGGGCCTTTTTAACCATAAACCAAATCAACCTATTACACACGTTACTTTCCTCTCTAGGGTGACGGTAGGCAAAAAACGGTGGGGGGAGGGTCGGATGGCATATCACATAAATATGCATGTGTGTGTGTGTTCTACAAATATTTACTATCACGAGCATAGCACAATGTAAACTTTAAATAAAACGCCTCATGTTAAGGGGAGGCCCCCCCCCTTCCACTGGGTTTTACTATTTTCCTGGAATTCTAGCCAGTTACAGCCCGAGAGATAGCACTCATAATTTATTAATCACTGCCTCCTCCGACCTCTTGCTGGCAAGATGGGAGGGAGAAAGTGTGAACAAACCATACCTTTGGAGCAACTCATTGGCTACGGAACATGTTCGTACGTAGTAGAATGGTTTATAATTTATTCAGAATTTAATTACGAGCGGCGTGGGAGACTGTAGGTAGTGCGTTTGGAAAGGTGAATCCCAACCTGGCTGATGTAGAGATCAAGGAAAGGCTTTTAATTCCATTTCTTGGATTGGTTCAGCTCACCTGGAATGACTTAATCACTTGTCGAGGAATTAATTACTCCGATTGATGTGCGGTAAGTCATAATTTGAAATGAATCTAGTTTTTCAAGAAGACTTGTATTCTCCAGGCTCGTAGCCTGGACTAGTCGCGAGCCACACCCTCACGCGTCTGTTCCAAAATTCCCAATTTCCGATCGGCCACGCATGACTTGAATGAAATTTGAAGGATTATGTAATTGGCAGGTTCCTCCTCCTTCTCCGTCTGCCCTGGAGATGCGAAACTGACTGAGCCGATATTTGCTAATTTGTATGCAAGCATCACTCACGAGGCCGAACATCATCTCCGAAAAGGCGGTCCGGCAGGTGGGCTATTGATTCGGCACGATCAAAACCAGCGACGGTCACGTTTTCCCCAGAAAAGGCAACAGCAAGGAAGAAACTGATTCCTGAATTACTGCGGGATGATTGCCTGGTCGTCGTCGTTGTCCGTGGACGGTTTATTAGAGGGCTTGGCATTATGTAAAGTACGGCCAGTAAACCATATCAGAACACAACAGAAATCGATGCCCGGGACATGTGCACGGGATGTGGGTTGGCCCAGGATGCAGTTTTGGGCAGGGTTGAATCCTTTTAGGATCGTTTGCGAACAAATTTCCTTAACAAAAAAAATCAAATCTGTTCTTGTTGCACCACTTTTCGATAAATTTGGCTAATTTTCAAGAAGCGAAAACTGCTTCAACCCTGATTTACCGAATTTCCCTTCAATTCCGTTTTCACAAAACACGACTCAACTAGTTTTTCCCCCGAAATATTGCGGAAGTGAACAGTACGCCGCCACATTTGCACAAAGGAAAGTTGCTGGCAATTTTGCAACATGGCACCGCGACACACACACATACATACAATGGCAGCGAAATTGCATCATTCATAAAAGCAGTTGCAGCTGGAAATGGGAATGGAAAATGGGTGAAAATTGGCAAATGGAATCATTTGATTGTGTGCAGTAAATTTTTGGTGCTGAATTTCCGGAAAAGCTTTTGTAAAAAGAAAAGAAATAATGCGAAAAAAGAGGGATTTTGCTGATTTATCATTGTAAGTATTTATGTTTAGATAAATTATATGGCTTCAAACAACATTAAAATCGAACAGACTTTTTTAAAATATTTAGGTAATTCTGCGCCAACTCACCCAGTAGTTGCACCGACCCCTCTTAGATGTGCGTGAAGCTTTGTTTTAAGAGGTAATTTTTGTCCCTCATCACAAATCCGAGTTCTATTTTTCGATATCGCGTTACGGAGGGCCGGTAAGATTATGTCTGAAATGGTGACGGTTTGGAATTTTTTATGTGAAATTGTTCGCCTGATTTAAAAACTTTATTTTTGGTAAAATCGTAAATGCTTAAATATCATTTTTTTTGTAATTTTCTGCTCAACTCAAGTTTATACACTCAACCCCGGTGGTTGGTCACTTTTTCGTTTAATACTTTTTTAGTTTGTACCCTGTTGGTTGGTCAAAGTCAAACTAAAAAGTGACGAACTGTCACTTTTTACACGACGCTCACGCACACTATCAAAACAAACAACTATCAAAGTGTTTGTGAACTCTATGTAAAAGGGGTGTCAAACCAAAAAGTGACCACGTCCG
Organism: Culex quinquefasciatus; assembly: GCF_015732765.1. NCBI lineage: Eukaryota > Metazoa > Arthropoda > Insecta > Diptera > Culicidae > Culex > Culex quinquefasciatus. Next base: position 94,169,786 of record NC_051861.1, read on the forward strand.
TTTGACAACAGTTTGTGTCAAACCATCGGGGTTTGAGTGTAGAACATAGTTACACTCTAAAACAGGGGTGCTCAATGTTTTTGAACGCCGGGCCAAATTTGAGACCTAAAAATGATGTAAAATGACATTTTCAACAAAAAAAAAAAAAATCAACATTTTCAATAGTATTGCTGATTTTATTGTTTAAGGTAAAGAATGGTATGTATTAGATGTACTTGTGTATTTATTGATTTTTTTTTAATATTTTAAAAATGTTGACAAGAAATCTTAAAGAAATAATTAAACGGCGTAATTTTATCTTTAAATTAACTGTAACATAGACAAAATTATTGCGTTATTATTTTCCAACAATTAGTCAGATGCAAAAATTTATAAATGTTTTTAATGAAAAAATAAAAATATTATGAAATTCAAATTGAAGGTAATAATTTTAACATTTCAATGAATACAGTTTGGAAAATGTATTATAACCTATGAGCAATTCTCTGAGATTTTTTTGTATTTTTTAATCCGGCTGAAACTTTTCTGGTGCCTTCGGTATGCCCAAAGAAGCCATTTTGCATCATAAGTTTGTCCATATAATTTTCCATACAAATTTGGCAACTGTCCATACAAAAATGATATGTGAAAATTCAAAAAACTGAATCTTTTGAAGGAATTTTTTGATCGATTTGGTGTCTTCGGCAAAGTTGTAGTTATGGATATGGACTTCACTGAAAAAAAATGATACACGGTAAAAAAATGGTGATTTTTAATTTAACTTTTTCTCACTAAAACTTGATTTGCAAAAAAACTCTATTTTTATTTTTTTTTTTTTATAGGACAAAAAATGCCAACATTTCAGATATTTCCAGAATGGGCAAAAATCTTTGACCGAGTTATGACTTTTTGAATCAATACAGATTTTTTTCAAAAAATCGAATATTTGTCGCAAAAAGTACTATAGTGAATTTTTGCTAAAGTGTACCGTTTTCAAGTTCTATCCATTTTTAGGTAACTTTATGAAAATAGTCACAGTTTTTCATTTTTTTTTAAATAAGTGCCCATGTTTGCCCACCTTTGAAAAAAGTATTTTTGAAAAGCTGAGAAAATTCTCTTTATTTTACTTTATTGAACTTTGTTGATGCGACCCATAGTTGCTGAGATATTGCCATGCAAAGGTTAAAAAACAGGAAAATTGATGTTTTCTAAGTCTTACCCAAACAACCCATCATTTTCTAATGTCGATATCTCAGCAACTAATGGTCCGATTTACAATGTTAAAATATGAAACATTCGTAAAAATTTTCGATCTTTTCGAAAACAAAATTTTCAAAAAATTTAAATCAATACTAACATTTAAAATGGGCGTAATATTTATTGTATGGCCCGTTTGAAATGTTAGTCTCGATTTTAAATTTTTGAAAATATTTTTTTTCGAAAATATCAGAAAATTTCACGAATGTTTCGTGTTTTAACATTTTAAATCGGACCAATAGTTGTTGAGATATCGACATTCGAAAATGGTGGGTTGTTTGGGTGAGACTTAGAAAACATTAATTTTCCTGTTTTTAACCTTTGCATGGCAATATCTGTGAAAGTATGAAAAGTTTGCATTTTATGTCCTCTGAAACATATCAAAAAATAAAAAAAATAAAAATAGTTTTTTTTTTGCAAATCAAGTTTTGGTGACAAAAAGTTAAATTATAAATCACCAATTTTTTTTTACTGTGTATCATTTTTTTCAGTGTAGTCCATATCCATACCTATAACTTTGCCGAAGACACCAAATCGATCAAAAAATTCCTTCAAATGATTCAGATTTTTGAATTTTCACAAATCATTTTTGTATGGACACATTCTATTTTCCGATTCGAAATCATATTCATTGAGAAAATCATGACACTTTCAGAACGTTAAAATAATGTTATTTATCAACATTTTCGTAATTATAGATAACTCACTTATTAAACTTTTCAAAAAATTTCTGAAAATTTTATGAGGTACTTTGAACACTTCTCTACCACGGTCAGAACGATTCCATACCATTTCGTACGTATTTAATTTGTACCTTTTATTTTGCGAAAAAATCTCAAACCTGACAAAAATTACCAAATTATTTTTTACCGAGTATAATTTTTTGAGTGTTATCCTTATCCATACCTACAACTTTGCTGAAGACACCAAACCGATCAAAAGATTCCTTCAAAAGGTACAGATTTTTGAATTTTCATACATCATTTTTGTATGGACAGCTGCCAAATTTGTATGAAAAATTATATGGACAAATTAATTATGCAAAATGGCTTCTTTGAGCATACCGAAGGCACCAGAAAAGTTTCAGCCGGATTAAAAAATGCAAAAATTAAAATTAAAGAAAAAAGACCGATTCCGTAGAGAACTGCTCCTATACTTTTGGTTTGAAGTTATTAGTTTACAAAAAATGTATGATTAAAAAAAACATTGAGGCAAAAAAACGACTTGCGGTACTTTGACAAAATAAAAAGTTTTTTGCAAAAGCCTAATTCCTATGTGAAAACCTTCAATTTTCACAAATTTTGTCTGCCTGAATCAGATGGTAGTTAAGCAGATTCGTTATCCAACTGTCATGAGTTTGAACCCGAGGTGGAAAGTTTCTATTTAAGTGCAAAAAAATGGTTATTTTGACTGGTAAACTAATGTTTGTGCTATGATTACTAGGGTGGGTACGGATTTTGAAAAGTTCTCAGATCAAGTTCTTGTGTGGTTCCTCTTGTAGGGCATACCCATAGGGATTCACACGCCAAATTTCAGCTCATTTGGTTGAAAACTGGCTTGTCTCAAGCGGGTTCAAGTTTACATGGAAATTACTATGGGAAATTTTGAAATTTCATTCATTCGCTCCTACAGGCCTGGGGAAAACATGTAGAAACTTCTAGGATGGCCAGAAATGAGCGGAATCGTCTGGAGAACAACTTTTTATTAGAGACCAGGTCGATTCGTCCAACCCCCATCGAGCTCAACGGCAATACATCCGGGGTTTTCGGAACCAACCGTTTTCCCCAGAAATGCATCAAATTTTCCTTAGCATGCTATGAATGCTTGCTGAACACCGCGACGCCACATGTCAACAGCTACCAGGGACTGAAAAATTTATTGACAGCTGGAGCATTATTGATATCGAGAAGATCGCCAGCCAGAGAGTCCACTGTATTTGAATCGCTGTGTGGTTGCGCGCTTCGTTCGGCGATGAGTGAGTGATATCTGATCTTTTAACCGAAAATCAAGACCTTGATGAAAACTCTGATTTTGAAATTTTTTAAACATTTAACATCGTATTGAAATTGAAATCGAAATTAAAAACCTTATAAGTGCAAATGTTCCAAAAACAATAGACATTTCATAAAAAGTTTATTGAGTTTTAAGTTTGCTTTTCAACAAAATGTTGTTCAAGAATCATACAAATTTCAAAAATCTCATAAAACACAACTTCATCGTGCTTTTCCTTCTCGCAGGAGTGGAAGCTCGGTCCGCAAAACTTTCGCACTGGGTTTGCTCCCGCACCAACTATGGAAATAAATGTCATGTAATTGAAGCGAAACGTTACGACTCTCGAGACGACGGCGACCATTGTCGAGTGCTGGGGCGAAAGGGTCCTTTCCCAAGGGGGCGGGTTCCACCGCTGGTCCGTGTTTTAATGGGTAAAGTTTGACGCAGGGAAAAGTTGTGATATTTTTATGGGTTCAACCGGGCGTCAAAAGGGCTGCTTTGGGGAGAATTGAAAATATGGTTTTTTTTCGACCTTTTCAAACGTGACGCAAGGGGTTTTCGAAGAACTTTTCGGGTAGTTTAAGAAAAAGCAAAACGAAAACAACTGAAGCTTTTTTCACTTTTCTGTTTAATATAAAATAATTTAATGATATTTATTACTTTTTGCTGTTCACGTTTTCTTTGATTTTATGTTGTTTCACGTTTGTTTTGTTCACGTTGAATGTGTATGCAAGTGTCATTCTATTGTTTGTTCGCCTAACAGACAGTTACAGAGTTACAACTACTAAGAAGATTTTGCTTTTTGTTTTCTTTTGCGTGTTACGTCACAAATGGGGAAGGATTAATACATGGATTAGCTATTCTGGCGATTGTTTGCTTTGATTGTTGTCATGTGAAATATTTACGTGTTAGAGTTTGGAACAAGTTTTGACACTACACTACTGTTTTATTTTTTCGTCGGCTTCTTCTGGGTGCAAGAACCAACATAAAGAGATATGCTTATTAAAAATCTAATAAACAGAAATCGACTTGTGCTATCTTGTGTGTGTGTGTTTTACATATAATATAATAATATATTTGCAAGTTTTTTTTAATTAGCTCTCATTTACGCGATACGAATACGGTTACGCTTTGTAAATCCAATATTTTTTATAAGGAAAAGGTAGGGGGAGGAGCAGCAAATGATTTGTTAATGATTTAATTTGTGGGCAAGGTGTGGGATTTCATATGTACAGGAAGTATATGATCACATTGTTTGATATATATGTGCATTAATCAAGGTATAAATATGGATGTGATTTGGCTCGCCGCCAACTTTGTCAATTTATCAAATAATTAACATAAAATTTGCATCGATAAGACCGCTTACACGCTAATTTTAACGCTTCGTGATTTGATTTTATGAAGTTTGCTGAAGCTAGGGGGAAGTGTCGCTGTGATGGTTGCTGTAGATTTCTCTTCGTGTCTTAAATTGTAAAATTCAAATTCTCTTTTATGCCCTCTGGTGTTAGGATATGACAGATGCCAAACAATTGTATTTTGTCACTGAATCTTGACGGAACCTTATTTGAGGACATTATTGTCATGTGATTGTGCTAACTATTTGACATTTCGAGAGAACGCTTCGAATGTGCGCAACGCAAAGTCACTCACACAGTCAAATGACTCTCACAAAAAACAAATTCGCACTGTCACCACGCAGCCTCACACGACCAAGAAAGAGAGAAAAAAGAGAGAAAAGAAATAACATGTGGCTCACAGTCAGGGTAGGTAAACTATCACCATCGCACTATCATTGATGCATATTTCGGTGCGTTCCTCGTCTCTTAAAATTTCTCTTCTCTTTCGCAGCCGAGTGATGGTCGGCTTGCTATCGCGAATATCGAAAGCCCATCACATCGACGCGAAATACCCTATCGCTGGCTCCGATGGAACTATCGTTCCAACCGGAGAGACACGCACACGAAATTGCTGTATACATACACTGGAGCTCACGCACACAAATGAACTCATTTCTACAGGGCTTACGGGCGAGAGAATTTCACGATTGCTCTTTCTCTTGCTTTTTGAGCGAGGGGACTGGCTGTGTGAGAGATTTTTTCCGTCTTACGCATCGGTTTGTTCGTTGCTCGCTATTTCATCGGCGTCGTTTTCGCTTCGCTCTCTTGATGCAGTTTTGGGAGATCACCGAAAATTTGATGATTTGAGCGAGGGACGATATCTAAAAACCCTCGCCATCGGCGAGGAAACGAGAAAATACCATCCCTGCTCACAGTCGACCGGCTGCTTGAGTGTTGAGCTCAGTTTCGTTCGTTTCTAGGTTCGTGTGCGTCGGTCGCTTCGGAATGACGACCATGGAGGAAATATCATTGAAGATGCTGACTGTCTAGATTTCTCAAATTTGAGCCTTGCTCACGTAGAAAAAAGAGTTCCCAAAATCGTGAACAAGCGTTCATGAAAATGAGAACCTCGAACAAAGTGTTCAAATCTTATGGAACGATTTTGAAAAACGTACCATGAAATTTGAACACTTTGTTCGTGGTTCCCATTTTCATGAACGCTTGTTCACGATTTTGGGAACTCTTTTTTCTCCGTGCTCACGCCGTTTAGTTTCTCTCTTTTTCTCTAATACTTTTCTCTCTTTATCTTTGCAGTTTTCCGAGAGCAAGTCAAAGCGAGAGATGAATGCTCACAAAAAAGAACAAAACCATTGCTCTATGGAATAAACTGTAACAGGAAATGGTTATAAAATTATCAACCTTTATCTCTTGTTTATCTATTGTTCACGAAGATTTGTTATCTTCTCGAAATTTCAACAAATTTAGCGAGTTCGCACGTTTCAACTCAAATTTCTCAAAAAGTGTTTCCTAATGTTTCATTTTGCTGAGCTCACCGTGAATTTCTTGTGAAAAAATAGTTTGTCTTTGACATCAAATTTCTGTTGCTTAAATATCTGAAATCAGATTAATAGAGCAGAGTTTTTAAAAGTCATGCAAATTCAGATATTTAATAAAATTTCATTGAAAATTATTATAGAATTCATTTTTGCAAAACCTAAACTAAAGTTGGTTTAAAAATTAAAATCAATATTTTAAGTTTTTATCAGTTGCATGTTAAAAATTCCCTACATTGGACAAAAATTATTTCGCGTTGCAAAATTCTAACTAAAATTCGTTTGATTGCAATGTTTCAATAAACTATTTTTTTTAAGAGAGCCCAAGCAACATTTTTAAACCAACTAGCCACCACCTAGTTTAAATTAGGTTTTATGGTAGCATCTTGATTGCTTAGTTGTTTTATTTGGACATTCACCGCAACCAATAAGCAAGAGCTAATTAATAAGTTCTAACAAGGTTTTATGCCTCGGACATGCGGACTGGCTTTCAATAAGGTTTTATGAACGTTTTAATAGAGGCTTGAAAACCTGAGGGCAATGTCATGCCAAACGGTTTTATCGCACGGTTCTTTAAAACCAAGGGTGTTTTAGCTGTAAAGTGCCATTAGGCATGCAAAAGTCTCACTTAAAACCATTAGCTCCTAAAAGAGCATTTAACGCAGCCAAAATAGCAATGCTTATATATGGCGTTGAACGCGTGGTCTGATTGAATATGATTGACCGCCATCTTGGCAGAAAAATAGAATAAAGCATAAATTTGATTAAAATTTGATGAAAACACACAAAAAGGATGAATTTCTGGCATCTTTTTATAACCATAGAAGTTAATAAAACTTACACTTCTTGTGAAAAAAATGCTAAAAAAAATCATTAAAAACTGTGAATAAAGCAGAAACATTTTTGAAAAAGCGAGTCGATTTATTAAACTCTTTTCCCCTAAATTTATCGATAAATTTTCAACCGCAGCTGAATTTTATCGCCTTTTTTGACAACCATCCACAATTTATCATTTGGCAAGATGAAGACTTTTTTTGCCAGATTTAAACCTGTTTGTCATCAGACGCATGAAGACGTATGAACTGTCATTTTCCCCATAACTCCTAACAAGGTTTTATTAAGACTTTGAGGAGTTTGTTATGATTCAGTTGTAAAACTTTGAACTCCTTTGTAGGTTTTATAAATACTCCGTAACAACCTTTTGCGGAGGTAATTTTGGGTTTTATGTAAATTAAGCCTAAAATGTTATTTGGGAGACATATTATCCTGCACTTCACCTTCAAATTTAACTGTTAAACAGAAAATTTAAAAAATCTCATAGAAATGGCATGTTTTTTTCTTTCAGTGTTTTTTTTTTCGAATGCCTTAAAATTTGACCACCATAAATATTCAAATAACTTATGACTGGCAAACATGACTGGCAAACTGGCAAACATTTTGAAAGCTATAATATTTTTTTTTAAATATGTTTTTTGTTAAACAACGTATTTAAGAAAAAAATGTTATTGGAATAAAAGCGTCAAATGATCTAATTTTTTATTCATTTAATTTTTTTTAAATACTCAAAATTTTTATAAAGCTGCGTAGTCATATTTAATTTTTTTGAAAATATGTTTTTTTTTTTTGCAAAACAACGTATTTAAGAAAAAAATGTTATTGCAAGAAAGGCGTTAAATGATCTATTTTTTTATTAATTTGAAAATGTTTTTTTCCAATACTAAAATTTTTTATAAAGCAGTGTATTTTTTAGAATAAACATGTTTTATTTTACAGCATTGAATATAAAATATAAAATAATAGGACATTTTTAAAACGAAGCAATACGTTTTTTTTTTTCAAAATACTTATTTTTTTTACAAAACTACGTATTTTCAAAATATGGGTATCAAATGATCGGGGTTTTTCAAACATTTTGAAAGCAATAATATTTGTTTTGAAAGACAAATGAATGTTTTAACAAGGCCACGTATTTTTAAAAATAGTATGAATTTCAATTCTTTTCTTTCACTTCTGCTAACAAACTTAACTTTATGTATTGTTTCGAAATTACGTAGGTCTAAGAAAATGTTGAGCATTTTAAGGATTAAAATTTACTGATAATTTTATTTAAAAAAAACTAATAAATTTCGAATTTAAAAAAAATATATATATATATTTATGAGAATCTTTTGATTTAAAAAAAATCTTATCACTTCAGAAATGTATGAAAAATTCTTTATTATTTCATACCCATATTGTCATAACTATAACTTTAAGTATTTTTGTAGAAATAAAATTTTCTTATGAAAATAAAAAAAACAGGATAAAATAAATATTTTTGCTAAAATTTTCATATTATTTTAATGCAAAGGATAGCTGACATCATCCCTATTTCAAAACATCATGGTTTTTTGAAGTTTGATCATTTTGCATAGAGTTTTAGGCCATGTCTCTTTTAAACCGAGGCTGGCAAAACCGGGAAATGAATGAATAAGTAAATTAAAATATGCAAATTTGAAATAAAAGTTTTAAGAACGGAATTGAAAAAAAGTTAATTTGGATCTCATTTACTTATGTATAAAGTTTTTAAAACTGCATGAATATAGCTGAAATTTAACCCAAACACATGTATTTAAAAAGTGATTTTTTTAAAAGATTTAAAGCTACCCCTGAATGCCACGTTCAAATTTATGTATATATTTATCAAAACAACAACCATTACCGTGTCGAATCCCCTCTGCTTCAGACTTAGAAAAAGCTGCGCCGCGCAAAGCAGAAATTTACTGCAGTCATCGTTTAATTTTCTTTTTTTTTCTTCGATGCCCAATATGCCTTTTGAAACGCAATTTTAGTGAAATTTGAACCTTTTTCAACTCCCAATAACCTAACAATAAAATAAGTCCTTCTTTAGTGAGAAAGGAAAAGAAAAAAGAAGATGCATTTTTGCTATTTACAGGAAAATGGAATATATTTTGTTTTTTTCCTCATTTTTTTTTGTTTTTGCTGACATTCAGATATACACCCTAATGAACTGTTGTGATGATGATTTCTTTTTTTTTCTTTCTTTTTGAGTAAAGCCTACCAGACGACGACGAAGACGAATTTTGTAAGAAAAAGCACAAATTTTTGTTTTGTTTTTGCTTACAACTGTAATTGTACACTCTTAACTTGCATTATTGTACACTTTATTGCGTTATGTATTTTCCCCAATTTGTTCACTTCATTTAAGGTTGTGTTAGTTGTGTGTTTTGCTTTGTTAAAACAGTAATTCTTGTTCATGTTTTGTTTGTGTTACTTCAATATTCAATGGCACTGACAGAGACAAAAAATACTATTGTTGGTAAGACTATCTCCTGCTACCGCTCTACTCTCCGCTCTTCTCTACTCGCCTCTACTCACACTACCACATCCCACTTAACCGCTACAATTAATACATATGAGTAAGGGTGTATTTGTATCTTCTTGCTTCGTTTACGCTTCTAACTGTGTGTGTGTGTGTGATAATATGCATGCATTCGCGTCCAGTCTTCCCACGCACCCCGCATTCGCTCTCATTCTCGCTCGTTCGCACTCTTACACAATTGACTTGCCTCTCGCCACTCGCGCGCTCTCTCGCGTTCTCTCTGCTGCTGCTGTTGACTTGTTTTCTGCTCTCTCCGATCTTCGGCTTTAATAACAAGAGCCGGAACCGGACTGCTGCTGGAACCGTCGTAACCGCCGGTTCCAGTCGTCCTTCCACTCGATGATGATCGTCTTCGGGCCCAGCGACAGCGTGTCCGGGCTCTGCTTCGCGTCCATGCCCAGTATTAGGTAAGATCTGATTGAGAGGAAGAAGAAAAAGAAGCGAGAATGATTTATTTAAATATTGACTTGGTAAATAATTTACTAAAGGCTAAGATAAAAAGAACAAAAACTAACTTGTTGATTTTAATACTCGGACACCGGCAGTCCAGGTTCTTGTTCGGCACGAGCAGTCCGACGGGGGACTTCCGCTGGCTGGCCGCCACCAGCGACGGGCTCGTGGACTTGAACACGGTCTGCACCTGCAGGTTGAAGCGGACCTCGTCCCGGGGCACGTACTGCTGCTGCTGCTGCTTCAATCCCCCGCCGCCAGAGGACGTGGTGCGACCGGTGACCTTTGCCATGATGGCTGATGGCGAGAGAAGAGTAGAACGCGAACGAAAAAAAAAAATGTTGGTTATTTTCAACCCGAAAATTTCACGAGAGAACTCTGAGAGTGGGGGAAAGAACGCAAAATTACCATAATCACGCTTGCAGAATTTATTCAGATTTAATCGTTTCGTGTCAAATCTACATTTGCCGCAATCTGGAAGGGAAAAAAGAGAAGAAAAAATGCAGATAAATACATTTGTGACATGCTGAGGGTGGTTATCAATTTAGAATTTTGAGAATACTTGAAAACAATTACGAATTAGTAAAGTCTTATTTCTAGTCGTTGAGAATGAATATTCAACAATTGGAATGTTCATAAAAAAACACTAAGTTAACAAACTCCAATGAACCACGAACCTCTTGAAAATCTGGAAAAAGCCTATAACTGAATTTGATCAACTATCTCTTGTCACAGATAGAATTATCCATTTAACTCCAGTGAACTTCTCAACCCACGAAAGTGAAAAATGTTAAAGAAAACCTATATCGAGCTTTCATCAAAATTTTAGCTGAGTACACCTCTAGTATCTCACAACTAAAAAAAAAACACAATAAATGTATGGATAGCCCCAAAATCTTGAAAAAAAATGCAGAAAATTTTATCTGCCTTTTGAAAATGTGTTTTGCATAAGTTTTATTTTAAAATTGCATAAAAACCATTTTTTTACATTTTATTAACTTTCAAATACATAAAACCGGTGCGCTTTATCATGAAAAAACGTTACGAAATCCACCCTTAGGTGGTTAGTGCGTTCCTCACATTTAGAGGGTAATGCTATCCAAAATATATACAAAAGTTCAATCAATTTGACTCAGAAAAGGTCTTTTGATTACCTGTCCAACGACAAGTCGCATGATAGATCCGGGCAACGTTTTCGTCAAAATATCTGAGATCCGGCCTCCAAAAAGTGCATGAATAACACTTAAGTGCCTATAACTTTTGATAGGGTTGTCAGATCTTCAATCTTCTTCGGGGGAAATGTCTTTCAAAAACCTTTCAAAAAATGTATAACATGACGGGGCTTCTTACAAAAATCACCCTTTTTTTAATCAACTTTTGTTAAAATCGTTTAAACTGAACTTTATAAGTTTCAACCGCGACTTATGGGACCCCAAGACGGATCGAATGAGACCAAAACGGTCTGAATCGGTTCAGTCAGTGCCGGGATAATCCAAATCCAGTGCACACAGCCATTTGCTCAGAATTTGATTCTGAGTCGATATGTGTACATGAAGGTGGATCTAGGAGGTCAAATATTTCAATTTCGTTTTTCAAGTAATTTTATAGCCTTTCCTTAGTGAGGCGAGGAAGGCAAAAAATCATCATTTTTAATTGCAAATTCAACATCACATCAGAAAATGAATTTAAATATTTTCTATGACATTTTTTTTGCAAAAATCATCATCTGTCAGATTCTACATCATTCTAAGCTAAATAGGGTCCGAAAGCTCTATGAGCAGTTCTCTCAGCTTTCGGTCATTCGATTTTTTTTTTGTATTTTTTAAATGATATGTAAAAATTCAAAAATCTGTATCTTTTGAAGGAATTTTCAACTTCATTTTTTGATGTAAAATAAAAATTCGAAATTCATCATCCCGGTATGAGAATCGAACTCACGACCTCTGGATTGGAAACCCAGCACGCCGCTAGTCGAAACCCATCCCCTACCGGCCAGTACTCCCAGTGAGCATATTTACTCCTTTAAGGGATCTGACTTTGCCGAGCCAGACAGGAATCTAACCCATCACCTTCCGCTTACAAGGCGAAACCCGTAACCTCACGGCCACGGAAGCTCGGCAAATTTGCAATCAAAAAGTACTTTAGTGAAATTTTGATAAAGTGCACCATTTTCAAGTTATAGCCATTTTTAGGTGACTTTTTGAAAATAGTCGCAATTTTTCATTTTGCCCACCTTTGAAAAAAATATTTTTGAAAAGCTGAGAAAATTCTCTATATTTTGCTTTATTGAACTTTGTTGATACGACCCTTAGTTGCTTAGATATTGCCATGCAAAGGTTTAATTACAGGAAAATTGATGTTTTCTAAGTCTCACCCAAGTCAGCAACTAATGGTCCAATTTACAATGTTAAAACATGAAGCATTCGTGAAATTTTCCGATATTTTCGAAAAAAATATATTTTCAAAATTTTTAAACCAAGACTAATATTTTAAAAGGGCGTAATATTAAAGATTTGAAAATATTTCTTTCGAAAAGATGTAAAAAGGACCATTGTACTAAAAAAAAAAGGCTCTATCGTTATGAACAATAATATCACAAATGCTTCATTTTAGGACCAAATTGAAAAAATAGTAGTTTGTGAAATTTTCTGCTGTTTTAACAAGAAAATAATTTCAAAATTCGAGGGTGAATTGGGCAACACTGGGAAAATCTTATTTTCCTGTTTTTTTTAACCCTTGCATGGCCATATCTCTTGCACTGCTGAGTCGGCAGCCAAAGGCCGTGTCAATAAAGTTAAAAAAGCTAAATGTAGGAATGCTCTTGTTGGGAAGTTTTTGCGTAAAACTTAATTTCAACATTTTTTTTTTAACAACAAAAATCAAAACTTGTTCAAAGATTTATTGCCTATTCTGGATTTTTTTAAATGATGGCATTTTTATCCTCTTAAACAAAACAAAATATTTAAACCTAGTGTTTTTTTTTTTTGAAAATTATTTTTTAGTATTTTGAGAAAATGGTGGGCTGTTTGGGTATGATTTCGAAAACTTCAGTTTTCCTGTTTCTATTTCTTTAAGTCGCTGTATCTCAGCAACCAGAGGTCCAATCTTCAATGTCTCTTAGACAATTTTATAGCAAAATCAAACTTTCGGTGGCTTTATCTTGAAAACGGAGCCCTTTATCAAGAAATCTGTAAAGTACTTTTCGATTGGAAATTCAATTTTACATAAAAAATTGAGTTAAAGTTTTTTTTTGGTATATCATTTCGACTTTTTCCAAAATCATTATTTTATCAAAAATTTATAACTCGGCGGCAGATTTTTTGACCATGTTTCTCTATGGCTCAAAAGTTGCGGATTTTTGTCCCCTAAAACATATAAAAAAATCTCGAAAATCAAAAAAACACGCATTGAGTGCATAATTGACAAAGGGTGGTCGTAAAAATATTCGGAGTGAAAAGTGATTTTTTTTGTGTGTGCCTTTTGTTTCGCATTTTTATCGTGTATTGTGTGCTGCGAGGAGAAGAGCGCAGTCTGATTTGCGATGCCTTTCCGTCGGATCGTGTTTTTTTCGCGTTCGTCGTCGGTGTGTTTTTCGTTTTTTTTTTTGCGTGCGTTTATGTGTGTAAAGGTGCGGCTGGCTCTGGTTGTCATCGATGACAATTGAGCCAGTCTGATTTGCGATGCCTTTCCGTCGGGTCGCAGGGTTTTTTCGCGTTCGTCGTCGGTGTGCAATAACAACAAAACCTTATCATACCATTTCAGCTCCAGAAACATCGTAACTCGTCGTTCGCTTCGTTAATCAGTACCCCACTAAACATCAATCATGTAAAACTCGTAAAAACATCTTAATTAAAAAGTCAGACTGTTAAATCCTTCATCATTTAATTACCAATAATTTTGGTTCTATCTTTCCACAGCCGGCTGTCTAAGATTAAACCATTTCAATTAAAAGTTAACAGCCGATAAACGGGAAATGTCTCATCCGCAGCATCCGATTGCTTGCCTTGAGAATAATACATAATACCTTTCAACAAACACTATGATTTTGGGTTGCATCATCATCTTCTATGATGAATCCTGACCAAGCACCCTATCCTACTTACCAACTTTCAGGTTCCTGGCGCTTGTGGGGTGTAAGCACAGAGTAAATCAGCTGCCCTAGTAGCAACCTGCGCTAACTAACATTCCCGTCCCTTAAAATCGAGATCTACAAACTGACATGGCGGGCGCCGTTGGTGGCCAATGACTGTTACCTATTCGCAACTGATCTAGTTTTAGCAATCATGGTGTTTTATCTTTTCGGCGCATTCATACATGCTGTTGATAAGGGAAACACCACTTGATTGTCGAAGCCTATGATCAGTAGAGCTGAAAGGATTTTACGGTCCTGTTCAGCAAAGGAGAAGGACAACCATGGGTGGTCTCTCATGCTCATGCTCCATGCTCGAAAATCAAAAAAACACGTATTTTGAGAAATTGAGTTTCAGTGAAAAAAAAGTTGATTAAAAAATCTGCATTTTTTTTTCCGTTGACCTATTTTTTTCTCAATAGTCCTCAACAATAACTACAAATTTGCCGAAGATACCAAGTTCATCAGAAGTTCACTCAAAAGTTACAGCTGTTTGAATATTTACGTACCATGTTTGTATGAACAGCAGCCAAAATTGTATGGAGACTTGTATGGGTGAACCAATGACACAAAATAGCTTATTTGGTCATAGGGAAGGCCCCCACAAAGTTTGAGCCAAATAAAAAAATACAAAAAACAAAAATGGTTGAAATCGGTCGATTTCGTAGAGAGTTGTTCATATTTTTTCCTTCCTCACTTTACTGAGGAAAGGCTATAAAATCACTCAAAAAATGAACTTCTCAATTAGACCTCCTAGACCCACCTTCATGTATACCTATCGACTCAGAATCAAATTCTGAGCAAATGTCTGTGTGTGTGGTGGGATGTTGATCAAAAAATTGTCACTCGATTATCTCGACATTGGCTGAACCGATTTTGTCCGTTTTGGCCTCATTCGATCCGTCTTGGGGTCCCATAAGTCGCTATTAAAAATTATGCAGTTTAGTTAAGTACTTCAATAGTTATGCTAAAAAAACGATTTTGACAAAAGTCCGGAAGATTGTAAAAAGGGTGTTTTTTGTAAGAAAACCCGTCTTGCTATACATTTTCAAAAAGGTATTCAAAAGAGCTTTCCAATGCGTCCAAAAAATTGAAAATCCGACAACCCTATCAAAAGTTATAAGCACTTAAGTGTTATTTACGCACTTTTTCGAGGCCGGATCTCAGATATTTTGATGAAAATGCTGTCCGGATCTCTCATGCGACCTATCGTTGGATAGGTATTCAAAAGACCTTTCTAACGCATCCAAAACATTGAAGATCTGACAACCCTATCAAAAGTTATAAGTACTTAAGTGTTATTTACGCACTTTTGCATTTTGGATAGCACTCTTTAAATGTGAGGAAGGCGCCAACCACCTAAGGGTGGATTAAGTAACGTTTTTTATGTAAGTGCCAAAAATATTCGTAATTACCTTTTGCACACGGTGGCGCTTTGTATTAGAATCGATGTTTGCGGACGTGCACGCAGGACACAGAACAGTGAGAACTAGTGAAAATGCCACACTTTCTTCTGATACATATTGAATAATCGCCATATTGAATAATGGTTGAAAATTTATACTCGTGCTTATACTTAAATTTCAATTGCTTTTTTTTGTCACCATTTTAAATATTATGAAAATCTTATTCTGCAAGCGTTTATCTTTTATTCAAAAGGTAATTTCAATCTCTGATAAGTGATTACCATTTAAGTTCCTAAGGTCACTTATACTCCCAATGCACAGTGGTCCAGATCGCAAAATCAAGTGGAAAACGGATTTTCCGAAAAATGGTGATGTTTTGGAGCTTTGGTGTCTTGAGAAGAGTTGTTGCAAATGAAAAGGAGCAACTTTTGGTTTGGTTGAAAATTAGGGTGGTTCACTATTACGGTGACTTTTTAGGAATATTTTTGGGAATTTTTTTGTCTTCTAAAAAGTTGTTGGGCTTGCCAATCCAAGCAACTTTGTCCAAGACACCAACATTTTATCTCGTAATCTACGCCTTCTATGGCCAAATTTATAGAAAGCATCTGAACAAACCTTCAAAAATCTGGTTTACGATCTGCGATCTGGACAACTGTGCAATGTCTAGAAAAAGGGTTATATTTTTTCTCAAATTCAACCTGATTTGGAATAAAAAACAAATCTTGAAAATTATGACTACGACTTATTTGCTTAATTCGATCCACCCTAGCCAAGCCAGAATAAAGAATTAAATATGCTAATCGAAAAGAATAACCCCTCTCCTCAGCGTTGACAGGCCACGGCCTCGATCTTCAAAAAATGGGACAACCCTCCTCGCCATCGGACACGAGGATGAAGCGCCTAATCGCTGTTGGGGGGTTTGGCGCGCTGCTCCTTGGACGGCCCAGCATGCAGCCTTCTGCTGCATAAAATACATAAACTTTAATAGTAGCATCAGCAGCTCCGCTAGCTGCTTTTGCAGACGGGTTGAACGCAATCTGAAATTCTAATCGGTGAGTTCTATCGGGCGATGTTGTGCAATTTCGGTGTGGCTTTGGAAACGGTTTCGAGGTGATTTAGGTCTTAATTTCAATCAGTTCAAAGTTGTTCTCTTGTACGGTTTCGGGAGAAGCGTTTTGCTGATGGGCTCGGAACGATTTGATTTAGTGCTGTTCCGAGGAAATTTTGTACTGATTACTTATTCTGGTTTGTTTTACTTTTCAACGCAGCGGATGAGGAATTTTATTCATATCCAGGGTTGTGCAATTTGAGATCCGATGCCGAGATTGGAGGTCTTTACTGAAGCAGAAACAATCAATTTGGCCGTATTGACCAATCACTTTGTGAGGTTTACGATAATCGAGAACGAGTATGACAATGTTGTTGCTTTGTCTGCGTTATCGAAAATGAGAAATCAGTTCGAAACTGGTATGGATAACCTTTAGCAACGCATTCAGAATCATTGGAGTACAATTACTGAAGATGTAATCGATTTCAATAGCAAATAGAAGATCTTAAACTTCTCATGACACATTCTCCGGCAATGTACACCTCAGGATGAAATTTTGAAAAGCGTGTATGAGCTGTTTGGATATTTTTCCTCGATTCTAGACTACTTGAAGCTTCAAAAATCATGAATTTCATTAATTGATCATTTGAATATCATTTTGTACAAGTTGGTTAACTTATGCATCAATTCGTGATAAAATCATCATTTTAATACATTTTTTTAAAACTCCTGGTTTTCAGCGAAAAAAAATCCAAAAATTATTTTTTTTTGGTTGCATTTTGTAGGTTTTTAGTTGTACTAAACGGGAATGTCATGGGTTTGCAGTTTATCTTAAGTTAAGTATTTTTTCAAACTAGTGTAAGTTTGCCATTTTATTGCGTTGCAACGTCATGAAAATGGGACATTTGTTTATGTCAACAAAAAACTAAACATTCAATCATTTTGATATTTCGGATGCTTTTTGTACTTGGAAAGAGCTTTCAAATGCAACCTAGAGCGACTTAATTGGTTGTCTAGATCCAAAGTTACAACAGGTTTAAGTTTGCGTTGCAACGTCACGAAATTTTAACCCTCTACAACCCAACCCCGCCTCTAGACGGGCTTCGATTTAAAAAAATCGCCAAAAATCCATTTTTCAACCAATTTTTGATCTTCAAAAAGCATTGGAAAGAAGAACTTTTAAAATTTTGGAAAATTTTAGGGTTGAAAGTTTGACTTGTTTTATGTGACTTTGCCAATGTTTTTAAAAATGTAATTTTTTTAGGGGTAAACTTTGGCTGTGTTTTTTACTAACATTTCCTATACTTTTAGTAAAAAGAAGTATGCAGTAATTTTTCTAGTGCCCCAGACTATGCCTCTACGCATTTATTTACATTTTAAATGATAATGGTTCCATTTTATAGCAGAAAATGTGAAAAACATGCAAAAAATTGAAAAAGTTACTGTAAAAACATGAAAAAATTAGATAGGCAAAAGTAGAGTAGGCCAAATACTACCAAAAACAAACATAAACTAAACAAGATAAATGCAAATTAAAATACTAAAAATGAAACAAGAAAAACATAAAACAAGAGAAGTAAAGTTTTTCGTAGAACAAAAGTTGCTCAAAATGACCTCCTGAACATGGGAAAAATAAAAATTTTCGAAAAAAAAATTGGGCAGTAGAGGGTTAAATCATATTGGTCACATGGCAAAAAAGGTGTATGCGTAGTTGGTTGTTGAAGATAAAAGGGTACTAAATATTATATATTTGTTATATAATGTTTCCGAGCATATTTACAGAAGAATTGTACATGGGTCATTCACAAATTCCGTCATATAAGTTTGATGCAACTCGAAAAAAAAAGTATTTTATGAAACTTGTTGAACAAATCAAAATAGACCAATGTTCACAAGGGGGAAAATTCTAAAACTTTCAAAAAAGTAATCACGTGGTTACTGGATGGCCCCTTTATGATAAACTGATTTACGTGAGGGTTCATTCGAATACAACGCAATGATTTTTTTTATCCCACACCCTTATGTAAGTCAAATTACAGTGAAACTCATTAAACAATAAAAATCACGTGTTTCGATTGTTTTTTTTTTTTACAAACTTTTGTCACTCTGTTGTTGGACGAACCCTTACTTAAATAAGTTGTATGCAACGTTTTGTTGTTCACAATTAAAAATGTTATGTTGCGCAGTTAAACAGTTATATTATTTCCTCAAATTTAATTTAAAAAGCACAAAAGTCAACAAAATAAGTTACGTTGTTTGCAGATCACCCCTTAGGGGCCATGAACAAACGATATGGGCACTTTATTTATAAATTCAAAATAAGCCCTCCTGAAAACTTGAAGCTCCTCACCTTCCTTCTAAAACTTCCACGTGTTTTGTAAGTTTCCCAAAACCATTAAAATATTAAGGGAGCGTTCTTGCATTACGTAACAAAACATTTATATTTTTAGACCCCCTCCACCCCCTGGAAAAACATTTCCGATACACTTTTTTTGTATAAATCCTCGAACCCTCCTCCCTCCCCCTTGATATTACGCCGTTACGTAATGCATGGACGACCCGTTACATGGATAGAGGACGAGAGAGGGGGGGGGGGTTTCCTTCGTGATAATGGAATAATACAAAAAAAAATATTTTGAAAACCCTTTGGAAAACTTCGTAAATCGTACTGCAACTGTGAAAGCAGAATAGGGGGAGGGGGAGGGGGATCTAACATGGGCAGGCCAATCAATTCACATGTCCTTGTACTGTCTACTAATGTCTTATAATTTGTATTTGTATTTGTATTTTATTTTTCAACAATATACCGAAGGTACAACCTTTTTTGTATACATTGACTTAAATGATAAGGACCTTATGTTTCATTAAAATTAATTAAATTAATCAAATCTTAACCTACAGTTGTTTTTTTTATCTTTCCCAGTTCCTGAGGGGAACACCCTTGAAGAGTATCGGGGCCGGCATTTACAAAGCGGATTCAGTGGCAGTTTCAATCTCAACTTTATGTTAACATGTTAAGGTTAATGTTAACATTCCATAGGTCGCCTCCCTAAGGTGTCGTGATAAGGTCCAGTTTGTGACGATACACTACCTTCCCTTTACTAAGCAATCGATTCCAGAAGGGAAAAAAAGATCACCAGTTGTGTTGGTTCGAGCCGGGATTTGAACCCCGATCTACCGCTTACGAGGCGGAAGCGTTACCACTGGGCTACGTGGCTCGGTCCTACAGTTGTTCAGCCTAACAAAAACTATGATTTATTTTGAAACTATAATTTCGTGACATTGTAACGCAACGAAAAACCCTGTTTTCAAAAACAGAGCGTTGCAACGTCACGAAATGTAGGCGGTCTTCAAAAATCGAGGTTTAATTTTTTCGAAAAAAAACTAATGATTGCATTCGATTTGTTGGCCAATTTTAAACTAAAAATTGAAGAAGAACTCCAAATTTGCCGTTTAACAGAGCAGAGTTAAGAGGCAGTATTTGTAAATATTGCTCGGTTTGTTCTAGAGGTCGTATCGAGGTGCTCCGATTTGGATGAAACTTTCAGCGTTTGTTTG
This sequence comes from Culex quinquefasciatus, assembly GCF_015732765.1. Taxonomy (NCBI): domain Eukaryota; kingdom Metazoa; phylum Arthropoda; class Insecta; order Diptera; family Culicidae; genus Culex; species Culex quinquefasciatus. The sequence continues at coordinate 94,189,880 of NC_051861.1, forward strand.
TCTATGCATGAGATGAACTCATGCCAAATATGAGCCCTCTACGACAAAGGGAAGTGGGGTAAAACGGGCTTCGAATTTTGAGGTCGAAAAAACCTAAAAAATCTTAAAATTGCTCGCATTTCCGTAAAACTTCATCAATTCCAACTCTCTTAGATGCATTCGAAAGGTCTTTTGAAGCACTTCAAAATGTGCCTTAGACATCCAGGATTGGTTTGACTTTTTCTCTTAGCTTTTGCAAATTACTGTCAAAAATGGATTTTTTTAAAACCTTAATATCTTTTCCAACAGCCTCCAACACCCATACTCCCACAGGTCAAAAGATAGGTAATTTCATGCACTATAACCCTTTGGTATTAACTTTTGGCCAATCGCAGTTTTTCTCATAGTTTTTCAATTTTTCTAGAACAAACAATTTACAACGTTAGTTTTTGCCTTGTAGGCTTCCATAGCGGCACTTTTTGGTCTCAATTTTATCATATTCGGAATCCTCGGACAACTTCACGTAAGTTAGAAGTATTGGAGTTGTAATTTTGATTTAAAAAATAATTAAATTAAACATTTTTGAAAAAAGAAATAGATCTTATATACTATGTGGTCTATACGTCAAATGCTGTATCAAGTAGGCGAAACCCTGTTTTACCCCTTATCTAACAAATTGTTAAAAATATTTTAATTCATTCTAAATGGCAATGATTCCAATCAAATTTACAACTCCAATACTTCTAATTTACGTAAAATTGTCCGAGGAATCCGAATATGACAAATTGAGACCAAAAATGACGCTATGGCGACCTACAGGGAAAAACTAACGTTGTAAAATATTTGTTATAGAAAAATCAAAAAACTATGAGAAAAACTGCAATTGGCCAAAAAGTTAATACCGTAGGCTTATAGTCCATGAAATTACCTATCTGTTAACCTATAGGAGTATGGGTGTTTGAGGCTGTTGGAAAAAGATATTAAGGTTTTAAAAAAATCAATTTTTGACAGCAATTTGCAAAAGCTAAGAGAAAAAGTCCAACCAATCCTGGATGTCTATGGCACATTTAGAAGTGCTTCAAAAGACCTTTTGAATGCATCTAAGAGAGTTGGAATTGATGATTTTTTGCGGAAATGCGAGCAATTTTAAGATTTTTTATGTTTTTTCGACCTCAAACTTCAAAGCCCGTTTTACCCCACTTCCCGTTGTCGTAGAGGGCTCATATTTGGCACGAGTTCATCTTATGTATAGACAAACAAACGCTGAAAGTTTCATCCAAATCGGAGCACCTCGATACGACCTGTTACACATTGGTGAAAAACTCGCTCTTAATGGCGAAACATGAATTGGGTCAGGATTGAGAAAAAGTCACGCGTTGCAACGTCACGCTACATAGCCCCCTCTCAAATATAGAATATTCGCTTAAAATAATTTTTCATTATTGTTTCTTATAGGAAATTTAATGTACTTTCCGAATCTGTAATAACATATGTACCTTTTCAATGTAATTTTTGAGTTACAGCTGAAATACTGAAAAAAGAAAAGTCAAAGCGTTGCAACGTCACGGCGGAATGTGTCATATGTAATTTTACATCGAAAATTTAAAAAAATGCATAAGCGTGACGAAAGTTTTGTCTTTTTCAAAGTTTATTTTTTCGAAAAGGCATAAATTACATAAAACTAAATTAAACTTTTCTGCACCATCTCAGCATTCTATTTTTTATTTGTCCTTAAATCTTGAAACATAATCTTAATTAAGCATTATTTTTAGATGTTTCAATTCAAGTGAAAATGAAAAAAAAGTATTCAAAACTGGTCAGGAGAATCCATAGCCCAAATAATTAGACACGTATTTTTTATTCAACCATTAGGGTGGTTCCGAAAATTGATTTTTAAGTAGAATGACCATCGCTCAAACACTTGAGTGGGGCGCCTAAAGTTTATTAGCAGACAAAACATGAATATTTTCGATGGACTTTTACCATTTTTGAGTTTGTTTTGTGGAATTAAAAAGTTTCATGCGGCTTTTTCAAAGGTCTTCGGGGTTTCAAAGGCTAGGTTTTTCAGTCTTCATACTATTTTTCCTCCAAAGTTTGTTTCCTTGAATAGAATTTGTTTTGCCAGTTTTTTTTTTAATTTCAATTTTTGGAACTATTCTAACTTGGCATGAAACACTCTAAAAATCAAATAAAAAAATTATAAATGTCTAACCATTTGGCAAAGAAATCTTCTGACATATTTTGAGCCATTTTAAAATTTTAAGAGCGAGTTTTTTACCAATGTGTAACAGGTCGTATCGAGGTGCTCTGATTTGGATGAAACTTTCAGCGTTTGTTTGTCTATACATGCCATGTATAGATGTGCCGTAGGCTTATAGTCCATATAATTACCTATCTTTTGACCTATGGAAGTATGGGTGTTGGAGGCTGTTGCAAAAAGATATTAAGGTTTTAAAAAAATCAATTTTTAACAGTAATTTGCAAAAGCTATGAGAAAAAGTCAAACCGATGCTGGATGTCTATGGCCCATTTTGAAGTGCTTCAAAAGACCTTTCAAATGCATCTAGGAAAATTGGAATTGATGAAGTTCCCTTTGTCGTAGAGGGCTCACATTTGGCATGAGTTCATCTCATGTATAGACAAACAAACGCTGAAAGTTTCATCCAAATCGGAGCACCTCGATACGACCTCTAGAACAAACCGAGCAGAATTTACAAATACTGCCTCTTAAGAAAAAAAAATCAGTTCTTTTGAAAAAGCCCAATAAACCAAATTTTATTTTCATGCATTCTGGGTGTTTTAAAAACCACCATAAGTAAAGAATATTCAAAAACACTCAAAAGCTAAAAATGGGTTGAAATTTTGTTTAATATTCATAACTCTTTTAAAATCCTGAATGAACTGAAAATACTTGAAAAATTAAATTAACAAATCAACTTTTTTATAATTTTGTTCAATTAAGATTTTATTGCTAATTAACCGAATAGAAATTCCAATACATCTAGACAACAAGACAATGGCAGTCAATTTGTGCGATTTTTTTTTTTCTTAAAATAAATTCAGTCAAAATCAATTGCTCAAAATATTCCGAACAGGTTCGCTATTATCGCTGCTACCAATTACAATCCATCACTCCGCACGAATTTATTCATTGGAAAACTTTCCCCCTCTCGCCAAATCACTCGATCAATTCTAATCCTGCACACCGCGCCCCCGAATCGCTTGACGCTTTCTGAAGTAGGAACATTTCCTCATCATTTCTGACTTTGCAAGTTTGCGTTCTTCTGTTTCATTTTTTCTTCTAGCCTTGAGCGCGCGAGATTGATTAATGGACTCCCGTCCGGGGGCAAAAAAACCTGACACGTTAGCAACATGTGCGAGCAGATTGGCCAGCCCTTGGACTCTCCTGGAACGTGGGCTATCGCTCAAAATGGGGGGAGGTAAAAAGTTTCGCTTTTCATTTCTTTAGGCACTGCAAAAAAACAAAGAATTTTCTTTTTTGAACAGGGTAAACACAACACAGCTAAAAAAGTAGTAATCCAGCTACGTGTAAAAGTGCTGGGTGTAAAAAAAATTGCATTATTTTATGCAATTTTATGTAATTTTACACCCAGAAATATGTAGCCCATCAGTATGGGAAACCTAATTGACCGAAATGTCATGCTCATATATGCGTTTATCCTAACAGATTTTCATCGGTCTGATGGCCGAGTGGGCTAAGGCGCCAGTCCTTACTGTTGGTGCTGGGTTTGAATCCCGTCGGTTGCAATTTTTGTTTTGTGTTTGTAAAAATGGTACATGCAGTGTGTAATATTAAGTGTTTATTTTGACGAAGGTGATGTACATGCTTTTGCATGCGATTTTACCATCGGATTTTTTGCTGTGAAAGTTAAGGGAAAACTTCAACTTTGACCGTTTTGTACCAACAAGTGAAGTGAAAAACTCCCGAAGGCTTCCGGTCGTGGCGAACTGTTAGACAGATGAATGATGATCTGACCAGAAAGAAAGGAAAAAAACGATGGCGCCGGAAGTCCCGACCCGTCCAGGGATTCAGGGAAACCCGCACAAGGAAATTAATTACTACTCACTTTCTTTGGTGCTTTCGCTGGCATCTGGATCGTACTGGTACTGGTCTGGTGCGGTGTTCTGCGCCTGGTGGTTGACCATGGTAACGCGAGGGATTTCTGGAGGAAAAAAGATGAGTGTGCGGTTAGAATATGAAGAGTCAGCTATTTCAAACTCAAAAATAACGATTTAAACTTGACACTCACTGATACACGGCGCGATGTGGGACCGACTCTGCTGGTATCCGCGGGCACACCGGTTGCAGGTCAACCCGGTGACGCCCTCCTTGCAGGTGCACTGGCCCGACGTGTGGTTACAGTTCTTGCCCGACGATCCAATTGGGTGACAGTCGCAAGCTGGAATAGAGTAAAAACAGAAAGCAAAAATTAGTTTAAGGTTAGATTTCAAAGAAGCGTGCCCACTCTTCCGGAAGAAAGTGCTCAAATTTGCCAACATTTCCGCAACTGGTTTACCCCCCCAGGAAAGTGCGCTCCAATTTCCTTTAATTAAAACCAACTACCCTGGCTCGCACCAGGTATCGTGTTCTGGTTCCATTTTTGCAGTGGGGCTTAGCGTTTGCGTTGTTGCCACCAACAAATGGATGGATGGGTTCTGTCTAGCACTTTATGTCGGAGCGAGTTCCAGCTCTTCGAGGGGAAAAATGGCTGTGGAACACGAAACGCCATAAAAAGCACACCTCCAGTCAGCTGGATGCGTCACACTCGGTGAAATTTAAAGCTCTCATTAGTGTCAAGTGGGGTGGGGTTGCTCTTGAAAGCATGAGTTTGAAAAAAACTAATCCAATCCACCTATGTGGTTGGGGCCTTCTTCACTCATTACCAACAATGGCTGTACACAAATTTCATCTATTTTTTAGATCCAGAATAAAAAAAGTACATCAATATCACTTAAGTAGCCATATCTCGAGACAGGGTTGCCAGATCTTCAATGTTTTGGACTCGTTGGAAAGGTCTTTTAATAACCTAACCAACGATGGGTCGGATGATGGACCTGGACATAGTTTACATACATTTAAGTGAGTTCTGGATATATGTAAAAACATATTTTTATACATAACTTTTGAACTACTTATCGAAACTTCAATCTGTTTAAAACTCGATCTACATTCGACCCTAAACCAAGTCGAATGCAACAGGTTCGGGTCAAATCGGTTCAGCCAGTGCCAAGAAACATGAGCTAGTTTGTTGGTCACATACATACATACACACACACATACACACAGACATTTGTTCAGTTTTCGATTCTGAGTCGATATTTATGCATGAAGGTGGGTCTACGACGTTTTTATACAAAGTTCATTTTTAGAGCAGGATTATAGCCTTACCTCAGTGAGGAAGGCAAAACAAAGACAAAAAAAATATATAAAGCAATCTTGACTTTTTGTCATTGCACGGAAAGGAGTTCCATCTGAAATTTTACAATTCTTCTTTTACAATTTTTAGCTGGCTTGAAATTGGTGAAACAGTGATGTTTTTGGTTGAATAAGCTAAAATTACGATAAAAATTTACCAACTTGGGATCGGTCGAATAGCTAACCCTGATTTCCGATTTGCTTTCCATAACTGACAGCCCAATTCAAAATGACAGGAAAGATTTTACCGAAATAAATGGTGTTTCAGCACAAGTTTTCGTACTTTTTACCGAAAAACTAGCTAGAACCGGCAGCATCGATTTTTTGCCGGATCCGAACGAGCAGGGCACCTAATGCCTTTTAAAGCACATAAAAAATAGTGTTGAATTATGTTTAATTAAGTTGATTAGAATTAAATAAAGTTAAGACAAGTATGTATACTGCCGTTCTACGCATATTTGTCCCATGTTCAGAAAAGTGCAACTGAGAAAAACGCGATTGAAATTTTCCGATCGATTTCTGTTTTCTACGCATAATTGTCCCGTGGGTTCCTACTAGCCCTATTTGTCCCTAATCGCCCCAGTTAGCAGTTTATCTCCCTTATTTGTGATTCTCTTGCTGTATAACAGGTAAACGAGACATAATGCTTAGTAAAACTAACGATTCCGTATAAGAAAATACTTCGTGGGACAATTATGCAAAGAAGTTCAAAGAGACTTGGTGTTGTTTTTAATGAGTTTCCGAACAAAGCACCAGATTTTATGTGTTTTTCTTAAAGTTCACATCAAACTAAACTTAAAAATGTCATAAAATCAAAATCGTCGAAAATTGACATGGAACAATTATGCGTAGAACGGCAGTATAAACACAGAAAAAAAATCAAGGTAATATTTCATCTGAAAACGGGTACCTACACCTTTACTGTCTGAAAAAATGTGTAATTTTACCTCTGAAAATGTGTAATTTTACCACTATTCTGGTGTAATGTCGCATTTTCAGTCTAAATTGAATTAAAATTACATCATAAAAGAGGTAATATTCAACCTTCTAAAATTACACCTTCCCAATTTACTCTTTTTTTTTGCTGGGCAGCAGTGCCATATGAAAATTAAAGAAAAAAAAAAACAAAAGTGCTTCGATTTGGCTCAACATTTTTCTGGGGGTTCCTTGGCCAAAATAATTACACCCGTATTTTTGTTTGGCCGTTAGGGTGGCCTACACCGTGTTAGGGTGATCCGAAAAATGGCCACTTTCGTCGATTTTCACAAAAACCACTTTTTTCAAAAAATCATAACTTCACTCCATTTCAACCAATTTTAGCTGTCTTGGGCGCAAAAAAAAAGATGATAAGTTTGACTTCCAAGAAAAAATAATGTGGAGTTTCTAAAATCTAGCCTAACATTTGAAAAAGTCTTATGAAAACATCAAATGCCATTTGGACGGTGTTTGGACCAAAGAGCCTATATCTGAAAATATTTTTAACAGATTTCTCGGACAAAACGGAAAATTGACCAAAATTATGGTATTGGGTACCAAAATTTTCGTTATTGTAATGCGCAAGACTTTTTCAAATATTAGGCTAGATTTTTGAAACTCCACATTATTTTTTCTTGGAAGTCTAACTTATCATCTTTTATTTGCGTCCAAGACAGCTAAAATCGGTTGAAATGGAGCGAAGTTATGATTTTTTGAAAAAAAAGGTTTTTGAGAAAATCGACGAAAATGGCATTCCTAATGGCCAAACAAAAAAATACGGGTCTAATTATTTTGGCCAAGGAACCCCCAGAAAAATTTTGAGCCAAATCGAAGCACTTTTATTTTTTTTTCTTTAACTTTCATATGGCACTGCTGTATAAATGAATTAACTTAAGTTTAATTACGTTAAATTGTGTTGAATGAATTTTAATTAAGTTTAAACAGTTAAACCAATTTCAGTTATGTAAAATAAATAAAAATAAAAATTAAATAACTAAAATATGGTTAAATTGAGATTTTTTTCGAATTCAGTAAATTTCAGTTAATTTGATTTAATTTGATAAAATTTATTCAAAATAAAATTTATTTATGAAATTTAGATAAATTTAGTGAAATTTAGTTAAATTCAATAAAATATAGAAAAATTAAGTTATATTCAGTTAAATATAAAAAAAATTAGTTAATTCAATTCATTTTTGTTAAATTGAGTTGAATTTTGCTGAAATTGAATTAAATAAAGTTGTATGAAGTTAAATTAAATAAAATTAAGTAAAATTAAGTAAAATTATTTAAAATAAATTATAAATTAAGTAAAATGATTTAAAATTATTTAAAATTATTTAAAATTATTTAAAATTATTTAAAATTATTTAAAATTATTTAAAATTATTTAAAATTATTTAAAATTATTTAAAATTAATTAAAATTTTACAAAATATGGTTAAATTACGTTAAATTCAGTAAAAATATGTTAAAAAAATTAAAATAAAGATTAATTAAGTTAACATAAGTTTAGTTAAGTTCAAATAAGATTAAATAAGAAAAGCTTAATCAAGCAAAACAATGAAGATGGAACAAAGCCGAAGTGTAAACAAACAGTCTCTCCTACTTACGCCAGTGGATGTTAACATTAGGAACGAGCAGTACAGACTCTTTGTTTACACTTCGGTTTTGGCCCATTCACATTGTTTTGATTGAAATGTGGTTTAGTTGAATTTAGGCTTCATTATTTTGTTATTTAATTAAATTTAAATTAATTTGGTAAAATTCGATAAACTTAAACTATTTTAAATAAAACAAGACTGGATTTTTTTTTGAAAAGGACCAATAAACCAAATTTTCAGTTTTTGCTTTTTGGGTGTTTTTAATACCCCTGACTCAATGCGGTTCTAAAAACACCCAAAAAGCAAAAACTGGAAATTTGGTTTATTGGACCTTTTCAAAAAAAAAACTCCAGAAGTTAAGTTTAGTGAAATTTAAAAAAATAACATGAACTCATATAAATTGAGTTAAATTCGGTTAAATTAAATTAAATAAGGTCAAACCAAGTTCAATTAAATTGAATTAAGTTAAAAAAAAGTTGAAATAACTTACAACAACTAAAATTAACTTTAATTAAGTTAAATTATGTTAAAATCAGTTTGATAAAATTTCTAAAGTTGCATTTTCAGCCTCTCTTACAAACGTTCTTACAAACGGTGCACTAAGTACATTAGCGTGACAGCCAAAAGTTTTAGTTAAATTAGATTAATTAAGTTAACTTAAGTTTATTTTTGTTCACATAAGTTATTTTAAGTCAAGTTGAGTAAAATTAGATTAAGCTAAATGAAGTTAGTTAAATTAAGCTGTACAAAGTTCAATTAGGTTGAATTAAATTAAATTTAGAAAAATTAATTTCTTTTCAGTTTAATTAAAAAAAATTAGTTAATATAATCAAGATAAATTAGGTTCTTTTCAGTTAAACTTAATTGACAGGTTTAATTTAGTTCCATTAAGCTGAACGAATTTTAAATGAGTAAAATGTATTTTGTTGTTATTTTGATTTTGATTTTGATTTTTTTTGTATTTTTGTATTTTTGTATTTTTGTATTTTTGTATTTTTGTATTTTTGTATTTTTGTATTTTTGTATTTTTGTTTTTTTGTATTTTTGTATTTTTGTATTTTTGTATTTTTGTATTTTTGTATTTTTGTATTTTTGTATTTTTGTATTTTGTATTTTTGTATTTTTGTATTTTTGTATTTTTGTATTTTTGTATTTTTGTATTTTTGTATTTTTGTATTTTTGTATTTTTGTATTTTTGTATTTTTGTATTTTTGTATTTTTGTATTTTTGTATTTTTGTATTTTTGTATTTTTGTATTTTTGTATTTTTACACTAGTGGTTGGTACTAGCAATGGTGACCGACAGCTATACAGTCAACGTCGTTTTCGTTTCTTCACTTCTTCACTTTTTCAGAGCTACCCTAACTCCAACATCTGAGAACTCTGCAAATTCCCTTGACTTCCACCAGTTGCAAACAAAATCATTTCTTCAGCTTTCTAGTAAAACGTCAACTTTACCAAGCTCAGCAAGACGTCGTCGTCGTCTTTCTACCTGCCCTAACTAGTGCCACTTGAGTCAGTCAGTCAGTGCACGGTGTGTAAGAGACCATCATCATTGGGTTGCATAAAGGGACTCTCCACCCTTTTTGTTTTCAGCGCTGTTGTCACTGTAGTCTCCGTTGGTTCCATTCATAAAATGGGGAGCGTAAGAGTTTGTGTGGGAGGTTGTTTTTCCTGTTTTTTTTTCTAGTGATACTGAAACTTTATGACAGAATCACGTAGTCTTGTGGGCGTTGGTGTTAAAGATTAAAGTTAAAAATTACTTAAAGGTTGTTAGTAAACAAACTTAATACGACGAAGCTAGAAACTAGCTACCAGAAAAAATGACAATGAAGGCGTTAGACTGAAGGCTAATGTCCAAAATTAAGGTCCTAATGTCCTAATGTCCAAAGTAATTTACCATAACGTAGGACTGTAGTATTTTGAACATAGGGGTAAAGGTCGGACAGTTTGAACATTTTAACCCTTATGTAAATCATCAGTCTGTTGTCTGATGTCCAAAAATTGGGTCCTTTGTCTTAATGTCCTAATGTCCAACAATATAGTTATTTACCATAACGTAAAACAATCGTATTTTGGTCATATATTTTGAAGTTGGGCAGTTTGGCATTTTACCCTAATGTCCAACATCAAGCTGTTGTCTAATTTCCACAAATAAGGTTCTCTGTCCTAATGTCCAACGTCAATATTTCATACCTGACTCAAGGTTCATCCCAAAATCTCTCCTCTAATCAGGCTCTAAACTTGACTTTGAATTTTCGCCATCTGCCATCCTCTTCATAGTTCCATCACTGCGCCGTTTTTCAACCCACTCACACGTCATCCTCATTTGCAACCAAGTCATGAAGCAGGGTATGCCTTACAAATCTGGTCTCGTCCCGTTCTGCGATCCCGTTGGGAGTTCCCACCCGGGGAAACGCGTCGCCACTGCAACCAGATGTTGGACAGGTTTAGTTCAACCAACCGCAACTCCGGAGTCATTCCGGCGAATTAAAAGACTGGGAAGGTGGACGGGACAACAAAACCGCAAGACCCCGGCATCAACAACTCAACCCCCATTCCTTCATTCCGTCGTTGTTGTGCTGTCTTGTCGCAGACGCCATTTTGTGCAGCACACAGATTCCCAAAATTCGATTTCAATCCTGAGATATTCAATAAAAACCGAAAAAAAAACTCCGTGCATTGTTGTCACTCTTCATAACAAAAGAAGTTTCAATCTTGTCATGCTATCTTGACACACCCTGAAAATTGATGCAAGTGCGACCACTTGCCCAAAGGATTTCAAATTGGTCAACCAAACAAAACGTGTTTATTATTGTTTACGTTGCGTGCTCTATTTTTTTTTGTTTACTCAAGGTCAAACATTGAAATCTGGGAACGTCGAAAAGCGACACGTGTGACAAGATAGCACGACAGCGTCGACGTGTCAATTCGGACTACTAGAGACTTGCCAGACGAAATGTCTACGCTCGTGCAAAGGTTGGATGTGTGAGGAAGAGGGGAAAGCAGTCACGCGAGGGAGCAGGTCGAACAGGTCGTCTGGAACGTGTCTGGGTCTGGAGTGTCTTGTTGGGGGTGCTTTTTAATTAGAGGTTAATTGGAATTTGATGAAAATTGTTGTGTTTCCTCACATTGGAGCTGAAAACACGAGCCGTGTTGTTGAAATTACAATTTTGGTGAAATTTTCTGAAACATTTGATCGGTAAGCGATCGTTCTTTTATGACGTAACGCAACAAAAATGATTTTTGGACCACTCCCCCTCTCATAACGAAATGTCCATACTAATTTAAAAATAAATATTTGGAGCGTTACACGACCTTTGGGGATCAGGGGAAAACTAGTTTTTATTTTAATTTTATCAAAACTGTGATTGTAATCAGCTAAAAACATTTTTAGGAGCGTTTATGAACATTTTTAACATGACTAAGTTCGTTTTAAAACATTTTAAATTTTAGTGATTCATTAATGTACAGCACCACAAAAAGTTTTTTTTCGCAAAAAAATCGTCAAAACTTAGATTTTTTGAAAACTAACAATTGCAACCCAACTACTTCCAATTACTTTTTCATAAAAATGTTTAAATTATGGATTAAAAACTCACGATACATTTTTTTATGCCACCCCTTCAATCTCAACCAGAGCCGATGGACATTTTTTTTTAAATAATGGCATTTGCCTTAATATTGATTAATAAAGAAATGCACGATTTTCTGCTAATTACTGATCAATTATGGTATTTCTCGATTAAACATAGAATTATTCGAATATACTGAAATTACAGATTACTTGCTCAAAATCCGAGAGATTCCAGATCAGCAACTATTTTGTTACGGTGCTGGAAATTACTTACATGAAAATTAACAGGCAATGAACGGATTAAAAAAGGTTTGTCAAGATTATTTTTCGACAGTTTAATTTTTATTTTGATATTGTTTTCTGTAATATGTTTTCGTAAAAAACACTAGTTACTAGAATAATCAAAAATTACTTGGGTTACTCTGGCATTACTTGCTAAAACTGTGACCTAAATAGTGACCTGTCTGACACGTTGCTGGGAACCCCTTGACCGAAACAAAAATAAATTATTTCGACAACATAAACATAAACAAATACAGAAATACTTCCGAAATAAGAATACATTATTTGAAAGCATGAAGCAAATCGCAGAAATGCTACAGAAGCAATGATATTAAGCAATAGATATTAAATATTTTTCTTTAAAAATTCAAAGAATTCTTCAAAACATGTTTGAGTAGAAACTTTATCTCAAAGTACCGTCATCAGGGGCGAATCGGGACTACAGCCTGAATAGGGACAGCAGGTTTTAGAGCACTTAAAAGCTTGAAATTTGAAAACGATGCACTATATTTGTTGATCTGTGTCTGTTCTATCCGTTAACAATCAAAAATATTTAGTTCAGGCTGACGTTTAGTAAAAAGTGTCAATCCCCGCCAAGCTTTTCACCGACGTGATATGAGAAAATCAATGATAAAACATTTGAAAACATCCACCAAATTGTAATATTAACAATATGGCTTGTGACTGTACAGACTGGTCCATAAAAAAAACAAACCAATGTAGTGAATGATGGATGAAATATTTCAACAGGCAATTCTAGCAGCGAATATAATATTTAAATTTGTTAGAAAAAAAGTCGAATAACGTCTTTTGCGTATTCATTGACGACTTATTTCAACAGTTAAGTTTGACAGCACAGAATAAATTGCATTTTGGGAAATTTAGGCAGTTCTCATAACTCGTTTTCAAGAAGTTAGTAGATTTTCTTGAAATAAATCGTAAGCCTCGAACTGTCAAAAATCTACCAAATCATCTACCATATTGATCACGCAATAACTGGGGCAGGAAAGTATGTACCGGTTTTTACCGCAATCAATTTTTGACAGTTCGACGCCAACGAAATATTTCAAGAAAATCTATCGCTGTAAATCAAAATCATTTCAACAATACAACTTGGGTTTGAGATTGAACCATACAAATTTCTAAAATTTTGAACAGAAAAAAAAGTTGAATTTTTGAATGTTGCAAATTTGATAGGTTGAATATTACCTCTTTTTTGAGTAATATTACATAAAAAATGTATAAAAATGCGAACCTGATGAATATTTATCAAAAACTGATGAAAATTCATCATTTTCTGGGGTGAAATTAATCATTTTTTCAGACACAATATCTGTCACCATTTCCTGATGAATATTACCATCATTTTTTTCTGTGTGTATGACCCATTCTCACCTCTTAGACCCAATGTCACCCCCGATGACGATAGTTAAGCATTCACCGCGATCAATTTTTGACAGACTCCAACGAATTATTTCAAGAAAATCTACCGCAGTTGATCAAAGTCAATCAAACAATGTCATACAAAATTGAACTGTAAGTTCTAAAATGTCGTCATCGTCGTTTTATATCGATTTAAATCTCTAAATATAAAAGGAAACATTTCAACTACCTCATTTAAAAAAAAATCTCCCAAAACTTACGTTTGCACGCCTTCTTGTGCGTAATCTGCTTCGACGGGTCCTTGTAGAAGCCCTCGCGGCAGTAGTGACAGTGCCGGCCGGTCGTGTCGTGCCGGCACTCGATGCAAACCCGCCGGAAACCCGCCCGGACAGCTTGTACAGTTCCAGATTGAAGCGACACTTGCGCGCATGGCCGTTGCAGTTGCACACTGTGAAATGAAACAGAGAGAGAGAGGGAGAAAAAATCAGAAAAATGCCAGGAATTAATTGCTTATTTATTGGTTTGGCAGCTTGCCCAAATTGGGACCGCGGTGGCCATCCTTGGCGGAGGAGCCGGGCGAGGACAAGTTGGCCCCGCGGGAAATGTGCGCGAGACCCTTTTACGGTGATTGATTTCGTGGTAATTGCACGTGATAAAATTACAATTCTCGTGTGTTCGGAGCTCGCTGTTTTGTCGCTGAGATCTGTGCTCCATGAGAAGGTCGGCGGCATTCAACGAAGATATCAGCAATTTGTCGTCACGAGCAGCAAAACTCGCGCAACGCACAGCACGCGGTCTGCCGTAGTTCAGAGCGGTAGGGGAGATTTGGCTCGGTTGAGCAGATTTTGACACTTGACTCTTGACTCTTGACTCTTGACTCTTGACTCTTGACTCTTGACTCTTGACTCTTGACTCTTGACTCTTGACTCTTGACTCTTGACTCTTGACTCTTGACTCTTGACTCTTGACTCTTGACTCTTGACTCTTGACTCTTGAATCGGAATCTCGACTCTTGACTCTTGACTTGACTCTTGACTCTTGACTCTTGACTCTTGACTCTTGACTCTTGACTCTTGACTCTTGACTCTTGACTCTTGACTCTTGACTCTTGACTCTTGACTCTTGACTCTTGACTCTTGACTCTTGACTCTTGACTCTTGACTCTTGACTCTTGACTCTTGACTCTTGACTCTTGATTCTTTGCTCTTTGCTCTTTGCTCTTTGCACTTTGCACTTTGCACTTTGCACTTTGCTCTTTGCTCTTTGCTCTTTGCTCTTTGCTCTTTGCGCTTTGCGCTTTGCTCTTTGCTCTTTGCTCTTTGCTCTTTGCTCTTTGCTCTTTGCTCTTTTCTCTTTTCTCTTTGCTCTTTGCTCTTTTCTCTTTGCTCTTTGCTCTTTGCCTTTGCTTATTGCTCTTTACTGTTTGCTCTTTGCTCTTTGCTCTTTACTGTTTGCTCTTTGCTCTTTGCTCTTTCCTGTTTGCTGTTTGCTCGAGCAAACTTTTGAACGAAAAGAGAGTTAAATAAGGTACCCAAATCTCCCTTACAGTCTGAAGATTCCAAGGTCTCGCAGCCAACTTGACTCAGAGAGAGCCATGTAGAACCGATCCGCAGATTGCTCGACGCACCTCCAGCTCCATCTTTTGTGAGGAAATCGGAACAAACAAGCCAAGATCAAGATTGAGCTCCTCACGACAACAACGTCGAAGAAGATCGCATCGAAGAACTTTACAAGGCAAAGCAGCGGGCCAAAAATGGAAACTGGTTTGAATTGAAAGAATTTTTCCCGGCGAGGTGAAATTTTCTCATGCGCGGGGATCTGCTCTTTTTTCGGGAAGCGCAACAGGAAGGTTGAGCCCACTTTGCAAACAATGATTGCTTCTGAAGGCTGTCAAGGTTTGTTTTTCGAACAATTTAACCAAAAAAGTACCCTTTTGTTTCGAACCTTAACACAAATATCTCAAACGAATTGTCCACGAAAACGTAGAACTTGGTCGCGGGAAGAGACGACGGCCATCAGTCAAGATGTAAGTCAAGATCTGGGACCCGGGCAGGTAACGACATCGGCCACCATTGCAAATAAGGCAGAAATTTATTGATATTAATTCGACTTCCAAATTTGGCCGTCCCATCACGATTTATTGCAATATTGAATTGGTTGACGGTTTTTTTTCTCCTCCTCGCGACTCCTTTCGTCGGAAAGTTGCACGAAGTTGGGGCTCAATTCCCATACAATTGGTTGTGGGTTAACCCTTGGGTGCCAATTGTTGAGAGGTTTGCATTCAGGGATGCGAAAAGAGGCGGATTGCTCGTGAAGAGCTCATTCGAAAAGTACAGGACCACATAAGAGCAAAACAACAGTTATGTTAAAGAAAAATGAGCTAATCAAAAACAAAAGACCATAAAAGCAAAAAGAGCTAAAGAGCCAACAAAAAAAAGAGCTCGTGAGCATTCACTAAAAGAGCAAAAGAAAAACAAAAATAAACGAAACTTGTCCTCATCACCAGCAGTATGGGAGTATGAGCAACACATCAATGTCTTGAAGTAAAGAGAGCTCGGTACTCGCTCGTTTTACAACACTGGCCATTAGTGAGTAATTAAAAACCTTTGGCTCGTTGTTTGAAGCTCCCCAAGTTTCTTTATTTTTCATCTTAACATCATGAAAAAAATATAATTTATTTTGGTCACTTGAGGGTTAATTCGTGCCGTGGCGTGGCCAGCTCTTCCCCAGAGTGACCAACCACAGTTGCCGCCGCAGCGAGGTTGACATCTAAGGAAAAAACACAACAACCCATGGCTCGACGTCCAAAAAAGGGCTTTCTCGCGCTTGAACGTGCGGCTAAACGTTTTACAAGTTCCATCGCAATAAGTTCCTCATCTGGTAGTGGCAGTTGGTGCTGATTGTGATGTCTTTTGCGCACTTTTCGGAATGCGGACGACGACGACGAGAGTGAGGCAGGATTGCGCAAGGTTAGCTAGGGGTTGCTAATGACACTGGTTTGTCATGGGATCTTAACTTGTGGCTCTAAATTTTGACTCTTTGCTCTCAGTTTTTTCGCTTTTGTTTTTTGCTAAGAATTAAGTCATAACTCTTAACTTTTAACCCAAGATTTCGAACTCACAGCTCTCAAGTTTTAAATCTTTGCTCTTAGCTCCCGACTCTTTGTTCTGGACTCTTGACTCTTGACTCTTGACTCTTGACTCTTGACTCTTGACTCTTGACTCTTGACTCTTGACTCTTGACTCTTGACTCTTGACTCTTGACTCTTGACTCTTGATTCTTGACTCTTGACTCTTGACTCTTGACTCTTGACTCTTGACTCTTGACTCTTGACTCTTGACTTGACTCTTGACTCTTGACTCTTGACTCTTGACTCTTGACTCTTGACTCTTGACTCTTGACTCTTGACTCTTGACTTGACTCTTGACTCTTGACTCTTGACTCTTGACTTGACTCTTGACTTGACTCTTGACTTGACTCTTGACTCTTGACTCTTGACTCTTGACTCTTGACTCTTGACTCTTGACTCTTGACTCTTGACTCTTGACTCTTGACTCTTGACTCTTGACTCTTGACTCTTGACTCTTGACTCTTGACTCTTGACTCTTGACTCTTGATTCTTGATTCTTCGTTTTTTTTTATATTTGTTATTTGCTCTTTGCCCTATGCTCTTACCTTTTGGCTCTTTGCTCTTTGCTCTTTGCTCTTTGCTCTTTTCTCTTTGCTCTTTGCTTTATGCTCTTTGCTCTTCGCTCTTTTCTCTTTGCTCTTTGCTTTTCTTTTTCCCATTCACTTGTTTTTTTTTTGCTCTTCAAAATACATACATGCCTTGTTAAATTGACCCATGATCATAAATCCTTGCACCTTTCTTGCTTCGCTCGGTTCTGTTTGACACGAGACATATGTTTCCAACAAGTTGATCTAGTTTGCTTGCACAGCAAGTTTGCGGCAACTTTTTTCTCTCTGTTTAATTAATCACCATCGATGCTCGTTTATTTTTATGCAACCTTTTTGCATTTTTTTTTCCACTTGACATCACTTGGTCTGCAAAAAATGTCACTTTACTTTAGCTCAACCCCGGAGGCCGCCCCCGAGGATTGATCGCTCCTCACTCGCTCCTAATTTGTGCCGATAGTGAGCCTAGTTAATGCGCTCACGAGCCTCGTGAGTGATGAATAACCTAATGAGATTGGAGCGTTTAATTGATTTCTCGGTGGAGCTTAACAGCCGAGAGTTCAGCGAGGCCAGGGTGATGCAGTGGATTCGGAATTGAGCGTGATGGTTGACCCTAAAACGAAGACGGATCGTGGGCTAGAGCTCATTTTTCAAAAATAAAAAAAAGGTTGGACGACTTATGATGGTGGTGCGGGCTTCATGACTGTTGACTGAACTAGTTTTGAGCGGTGGGATTCGACGTGATGTGACAAAGTGATCGGGGTATTACTGAAGCTGAGTTGATTTGAAATTTTCAAAGTTTGTCATTGGCTATTGGCTATTGGCTATTGGCTATTGGCTATTGGCTATTGGCTATTGGCTATTTGCTATTGGCTATTGGCTATTGGCTATTGGCTTTTAGGCCTTTGGCTCTTTTATTGTTCGGTTGATTTGTGACACTTATTTTTTAGCTATAAAATCATAAATAAATATAAACATTCTAATTCACTTCAACAGTTTCTCGTCCGATCCCGTTCCCACAACAGTACCCCGATTCCGTAAGACAGCAAAACGGCAACAGCCAAGAGCAACACGGACCCCGAGACTTGACCGGTATGCGGTGTCAAATTCAATTATGATAAATTCATCGATGCATTTAGGGGAACAGCATCTAATTCCAGCGTGCCTCCAATGTTGGCAGGTCAGAACTTTGACATTTAATTAAAGCTAATTAAAAGCGTTTTCAACTGAAATCAAGTGATAAATAGCTCAATGATAAGTGAGCAAGCAAGTTACTATCAAAAGTTTTGCAAAATAGTTGTTTAAATAGTAAAAATCATCAAATTGGATGGAGTTAGGAGCGAGTGCTTAACCTGCCAAACATACGAGAGTTTCCCCTAAATAGATTTATATTTCATGCAACACCCGTCCGGGCGTCGTCCGTCAGTGGAGCTCAGAACCGTTACGTGGTGGGAATTTTAGCTGTACATTTTAGCTGAAATGTTATTTTTGTTTGTTAGACATCTGTCGAATTTATTTAAAATTTCCAATGTTTTTTCCTAAAATTTCTGGCGATGATCAAGAAACAATAATTTTAAGCCAAAAATTTTTCATTTACTCAAACATTTTTTGACAGAAATATAATTTTAGCTGTTCCTGGTTGTAAACGTCAAATTATAGATAAACATTCAAGTTCATTTTGTCAGATTCAAGAGTTCTGGAAAATTTGTATCTTCATCTCAATTTTTTCGTTAGTAACAAAATTATATTTTTAGCTGTAAAATTTTGCTCAAAAGTCAAGATTGGCTGTAGCTAATTCTGTAAACATCAAATTTAAGCTCAAAACAAACAAGAATTTTAATTATATTAAATGGCCTACCTCATAAAAACATTTTTCAGCTTTAAATTGTTCGTTATTGAATCAAAATTTAGCTGTTACTTCTAGATTAGCAATTCTATTTTAAGCTGACTCAAAAAATGTCAAAATTCAGCTCTAAAAATCAATTTCTATGTTATTATATGAAAATTTTTAAAAATGCAGCAGAAGGTTAAATTCTAGATTACTCTATGAATTTTTCAAAGAAGTCAATTTTTAGCTGTAACTTTTTGCTCAACAAACTTCATCTCAACACCACCCCATTTCACAGTTAACCCCCGTAAACCCTGGCCCTGCAGCCCAGCAACGTGATGATCTGGCACATCACGAAGCCAGGAATTGGTTTCAGGCTCAATTTGAGTCAAGTTTCCAGGCTTGGACGGAGCGACCTGCCCTGGAGCGGCCAGAGCTTCAGGAAGGGACGTTCGTTCGGTTAGCATGCCAGATACGAGTGTTGGTTGAGGTTAGGGGACACAGCTGGCCGTCCTCCTCTCACACTCTAACGATTTGTAAAATTCAATTATGGTCAAGTTTATGAGTTTGAGATGGTACTCACAGGCTTATGATGCTGGATAAAAAGCTGAGCTTATCAATATCAATATTTAACAACCGTTTTTAGACCAAATAGAATGTATTTTTTAAGACTCAATTTTGCGTGGACTCACTTTCGATCAAACTTGGGTGAAACTCACCCAAATCTGACCTGTTTCGAATTAGTGTGTCAAATTTCCACAGTAAAAAGATCGCGTACGTGTGACTCTACTCGTATTAAGTGTCGGATTGTTGCGCAAGGTGTCGTGCCCCGATTGGCCCGCCGGTCTTCGATCGTCCGCTTTGCGACTCATTAGCATTAATGACACGGCAATTAAAATGATTCCCTCTCTCTCGCGCGGCAGCCAGCATTTTGCTCAGTTTTGACAGGTCGCGCTTTGTTGGGGGGGCTCCTTCCAATAGCGTGTACAAATTACAACACAAATCGGACACTTGTACGCTGTTTACTAGCAGTTTGGTATTTTACAGCTGGTAGGGTAAGGGAGCCTTTTGTTGAACTGATTTTTACTAAAGTACACGGTTATTTGAATCTGCTTGATTTTGGTAATTTAAGATTTTTAACCCAAAAAGCTTGAATTTCAATAAGAGTGCATTCACTTTGGAGTTGATTTCCAAATTAGATCAAACATTGCCACATTTACTCTGCATTTTAACGTACCCGCACAGTAACAGTACAGGAGTCCCAGGTTAAACGGTCAAGGAGGGAGGCACGGCACGGCAAACGCATACCACTTTGACCTTCTCACTCTTCAACAGGTATTTGATAGGTAAGAACTTGGGTGGCAATTTTTCGTTTGTTAACAGTAGTTGGAGTTAAGAAATTTTTTCAAGTATTTTTTTAAATGAGCTCAAACAATTAGAAAATACATTTTTTCTTTTTGTTAGTTTAATTAATTTTTTATGATTTCAATGTTTAATCTGAAGTCATTGAAAATTGTTTTTTTTTAAGTATTATTTTCTGACAAAGTGCAACGAGTTCCATCAACATTTTATGCAATTCCACAAAACAAACATTGAGTGAAGTTTTATGTCAAATTTTCATGTATTTTGTCAATAAATCGTTTAAATCAAAAAAATGTTGAAAAGTCTTACTTTTCGAAACAAGTGCTGAAAAGTTCATCTTTTCAGCACCCATATTAGTGCTGAAAGTAGAACTTTTCAGCATTTATTTTGAAAAGTGTTGCTATTCGATTTTGTTATTTTTGGTACAGAAAAGTAGGATATTTCGTCGTTCAAGAATGACAGGAAAAGTGAGTAGTTTCATGACGGAATTGCAAAAAAGGTTATAAGAAGCCGGTCCAAGAAATCGTGTTTTAATAACTACTTTTACAGAAATTGTGATTTTTGGACCTGGAGTTAAGTGGGCTTGCCCTTAAATTTCGTTGTTTATCGATTCAGTCCTTACTCAATATTCCAAGACTCCGATTTCTTTCATTTCTTGATTATCTAAATTTTGATCATCCAAATGTTTCTTTTCGGACTTCTGATGATCAAGCCATGATTTTTTAATTTTAATTTTTAAATAATGGCATATTTTGACATTCAATTCGACGTGTTACATTTGTTACAGAATCAAATGCCGCCATTTTTGCCGCCATCTTGAATTACTCATAATCAGATCACTTTGGAAAATTTTGATAGAATAAAAAATTTCATAAATCGATTATCCGAAGTGAAATTAAGGCGAGAACTTCGTATGATGCAATATGAAATTTATTGACTTACTTCAAATATTTAAAAATCATAAACATTTACAATTGGAAAGATCAGAAATTTTTTCAAACAATAAAAAAATAATATATATTGAAAATACAGTCCACGAAATAGACACGATTATCTGAAGTCTCGATTATCCAAAGTTTCGATTATCCCTAGTTTGATTATCTGAAGGTTTGTATGGGGCTTCGGAAAATCGAATCATGAACAAAAACATGTTTTTTTTTAATTTATATAATTTTCATCCTTTAAACATAAAATTAGAATTCTGACACCACACTTTAGTAAAATTTGACTGCCTTAAAAATTACCAAATGCATTGAGCAGTTCTCTCAGATTTCGGTCATTCCATTTTTTTTTTTTGTATTTTTTAATCCGACTGAAACTTTTTTGATGCCTTCGGTATGCCCAAAGAAGCCATTTTGCATAATTAAATTCTCCATATAATTTTCCATACAAATTTGGCAGCTGTACATACAAAAATCATTTATGAAAATTCAAAAATCTGTATCTTTTGAAGGATTTTTTTGATCGTTTTGGTGTCTTCGGCAAAGTTGTAGGTATGGATATGGACTACACTGAAAAAAAATTATACACGGTAAAAAAAATTTTGGTGATTTTTTATGTAACGTTTTGTCACTAAAACTTGATTTGCAAAAAAACACTATTTTTAATTTTTTTTATATTTTGATATGTTTTAGAGGACATCAAATGCCAACTTTTCAGAAATTTCCTGGTTGTGCAAAAACTCTTTGACCGAGTTATGAATTTTTTAATCAATACTGATTTTTAAAAAAATCGAAATTTTGGTCGTAAAATTTTTTTAACTTCATTTTTCGATGTAAAATCAAATTTGCAATCAAAAAGTACTTTAGTGAAATATTTATAAAGTGCACCGTTTTCCAGTTAAATCCATTTTTAGGTGACTTTTTTGAAAATAGTCGCAGTTTTCCATTTTTTTAAATTAGTGCACATGTTTGCTCACTTTAAAAAAAATATTTTTGAATAGCTGAGAAAATTCTCTATATTTTGCTTTTTTGAACTTTGTTGATACGACCCTTAGTAGCTGAGATATTGCCATGCAAGTGTTTAAAAACAGGAAAATTTATGTTTTCTAAGTCTCACCCTAACAGCCCACTATTTTCTAATGTCCATATCTCAGCAACTAATAGTCCGATTTACAATGTTAAAATATGAAACATTCGTGAAATTTTCCGATCTCTTCGAAAATAATACTTTAAATTTTTTTAAACAAAGACAAACATTTCAAAAGGGCGTAATATTGAATTTTTGGAATATAGTGCACACTTTATCAAAATTTCACTTTTTGATTGCAAATTTGATTTTAAATCGAAAAATGAAGTTGAAAATTTTTTACGACCAATATTTCGATTTTTTTGAAAAAATCAGTATTGACTAAAAAATTCATAATTAGGTCAAAGATTTTTTGCACAACTTGGAAATTTCTGAAAAGTTGGCATTTAATGTCCTCTAAAACATATCAAAAAATAAAAAAAAAGAAAATAGTGTTTTTTTTTGCAAATCGAGTTTTAGTGACAAAAAGTTAAATAAAAAATCACCAAAATTTTTTTTACCGTGTATCATTTTTTTCAGTGTAGTCCATATCCATACCTACAACTTTGCCGAAGACACAAAATCGATCAAAAAATTCTTCCAAAAGATACAGATTTTTCAATTTTCACATATCATTTTTGTATGGACAGCTGCCAAATTTGTATGGAAAATTAACTTAGAAAAATATTTCAAGTTGCATGATTGAAATTCAAACAAAAGCATACGTACGTTTTTATTGATATGCATATTTTTTTTTGAATATAATTACCAAAAAATGTAAGGAGATGCTTATTTCTTATTTTTTAAAAAGAACATTGAAATTTGGTGAACTTGGTGCAAATTTAATAATTCTGAAAGACATTTTTTAATGTCAATAAATAGTAAAACATGGTAACATATAAAAATTTGGAAAAAAAAAATCTAAAATAGTTTAAATCATAACTTTTATTAAGATTTTGCATACATAATTATTTTTGAATTTATTTGAAGAAATTGATAAAAAGAATAACAAAACAAACTTATAAAACTATAAAAGCGAAAAAAAGTTGAAAAGGCAGACAGTTTAATTTAAAATCATCACATTTTCTAAAGGAGACATCCATAAACTACGTTACCCGTTACATAAAAACCCTTACTATGAGTGTCCACATATTTGATACACCCAAAGGAAAAATATATCTCAAAATCTGCAACATTGGATTTGCTGCAGAAAATGTCATATTTTATAACATTTTTTGCAGCAAGCCCGTAGATCATTTTTGCCCGCGTGTAAAAATTTCAGCGATCTGCAGTTCTCACCAACACATATAATGCTGGCCCGTCCCCGAGCAACACTCCAAAGAGAAGCATATGTTGGTGCTCTTTCACTCACTTTTCATCAAGCGTCCATGGCGCGGTGGTAGCGTGTCGGATCAATAACCAAGAAGTTGGTGGTTCAATCCTCGTTCTGCTAAGTGTTTTTTTTGTGAAATACAACCAAAAAGCCGTTGGTAATGTCGATAATTGTCGGTAACGGGCAAAAATGTCATACTCCTATATCGCAAAAAATGCATGAGGACAGATTTCATGCAGATTCTGATATACTTTCATGCCGCCATGCATCACAATCATGCGACTGCCAGTTGGGTGTAGATGGCCACAAAGAAATAAGAGCTGTAAAGAATCTTTATTTTATATAAATGTAAAGTTTTAATTTTTTTTGTTTAAATAAATTATTTAAAAAAAATTTTGGCAAAATATTTTGTCATGATAAATTCAAACATCAAATCTTACAAACACAACAATAACGTTATTTTATTAGAAATGTTATATATATAACAACAACGATATGTTTTTAGATAAAAACATTTTTTTTTCTCTTTTTTGTAAATGTTTTTCCAAGGTTTTTTTTTTTTTTGAGGCGACAAAAATATTGCACGAAAAAGAAATATTTTAAGCAACATTTACAATCGATGTAACAACAATTTATAAAACTGACGGTTATTTTAACTTTTTTAATCACGCAGGGCATTTTGGTCCATTTAAAAAAAAAATCAATTCTAGGCCACAGAACTAAAAATGACTTATTTTCTCATGAATTCTATAATATTCAAAAAATTGTTGACAGTTGCATATATCAAATAATTTGCTTTTTTGCGAATGATGCTTGAAATTTTATTTCAAGAAATGTAACCTAAGTTTGAACAACTTCAAAGAACGTAAAACAGACATTAACATAACTTTATTATGAGCATTTGTTTTTTCCTGTAAGCGAAAGACTAGTGATTCTAACAAACAAATTTATTTAGAATTATTTCAGAATTTAGAAAAATAAAAATCTAGATCTCCAATTCATTACATTTGAAACGAATTGCAAAAAAAATAAACCTGAATGATTGAGCAATTCAGCAAAATTGATGTTGCTGATTGTAAGATTGCGATAGTTCTTTTAAAAAAGTGGATATTAAAAATTTTTGGTCGTCAAATCGTCAGTCTATAATCTCCCACTCATAAATCTTCAAACTCGTGATTTATTATTCAAAGAATTGGAACTGTGACGATGGCATCGGCAAGTGGATTAGGTTGAGTCCGCTTCAAAGGCTATAAGGTTAAAAATTTGACTGATTTTTTATATTCCGCAAGGAGACCGAATATAAACCAGCAACAGCAAAATTCAGCAAAATTCAATCAATTCCACAGGTTTCAGTGTGTGGTCTCTCGCGTACCCATAAAATGGTAGCCCAAGTACTCACGCATGCAAATCAGGGCTGTTATCGCAAAATTTCGCAATAAAACCAAGCTGAATTCAAGGTAATGGAGGCCCACAAAAAAAAAGAACGAACGCTTGCCTAGAGGGTGTCAAAATCTAGTTTATTGACGTGGGAAACAAAGTTTATGATGGGCTTAACTGCTAGTTTTGCAACCCGGTTTTGTAACAGGTTAGGTGACGACAGTCTGATCAATTAAGAGAGATTAGTTTTTTTTTTAAGAAATACTTTAAACTAACTCGAATTTACAACTTTATTTTCGCTTTCAAACTCATGATGTTTTCCATCAGGCTAATTAGTCTCGAAAAACCGCTCCGAAATTGCACCGGCGAAATGTGTATCACATTCCTGCAGCTAAATCGATCCATCACTCGGAATCGGAAACCCGGAACATTTCACTTTCTAGTGTAGTGGCGACAACGACGACGACGATCCCATCCGTCATTCATCCATCAAATTTACGTCCATCACGACAAAGCACCAACTCTCGCGGCAAGTGTGTGGCGACCGTAACGGTTGTTACTGTGGTCCAGAACGTTGTTTCACAGACTCACGGACTTGGAAGTTTGGTTTCAAAAATAAATTACAAAAAAATACATTTTATCGTTTTTATCGTTTTCAAGACATTGCACCTAATTTGTCAGAAAAGATTAAACATCAATTTTCAAACAAGATTGACTGAAAAATAGTCATTTTAAAGTGTACAAAAAATATCGTTTTTATCGTTTACGAGAAATAACAGAAAAATCCTAAATTTTTCAAATAAAGTTGACCAAAAAGCAGTTGCGTTGGATACGTGCTACAATTTTATCGTTTTTACCGTTTAAATGACAGTTGAAGGAACACAAAAACAGCAATTTCAGCTTCCAAATCCGGTCAAATTATCTGTGATCCCGGTACCGTCCCAAAAAGATTTATGGCCACGACCGCCAGTCGCCGCTGATCGTTTTTGATTAAAACGGCCACTTTAAGCTTTATAGTGCACGCGGTTTGCGGCTCGTTAAAGAGAGAGAGAGAGACCCCGAAAAACTTCTGAATTAGTTCGCGCCGCGCTTTCGAACCACCAAACTATAAATGAGGAAGTTTATGGACGGGCGATATGTGTCGATAACCCTGGCAATGTTGGAAAATATAGATTGCCGGAATGCGATCCGAAATGACTTAATTTCAAGCTTGATTTGACCGTGACGGATCGTTCATTGTCAAGGGACTCCGGTTTATGGCGTGATGACGTTTCGCGGCTGTCAGTTTTTTATGGCGCCTGCACGATAAAATCAAACGAGTTAATTTTTTAAGTGGGCAAATTGGCACCACTCCGAAAAAGTCTCCAGACCCGTAGGTCGCGTTGCATATGTAATGTCAAGCCAACGTAATCGAACCCCTCGCGAGAGAGGTTGAGCCATAAATTTCCTCTTCCTTTTGCACGAAAACTCGCACACAAAATGACAAATAACAACCGGAAGACAAATAACTCACCGCGCGCGCCACCAAAGCCTACGGCCGTGCCACAAACATACCCTGACGACAAATCTGTTCAGAGACCCAGCCGGGGACCCGGTGCACTTTGTGGGTTTGTGCGAAATGTCGGTCTGTGACAGTTCCGTCCTCCGCCGGCTGCTCTCGGTTCGGTTGGTTTCCATAATGGCATAGGGGATGCTAGTCCTTAAAAGTGCGGTGTGGCGAGCTGTCAAAGTTGCCATAATGGAGAATTGTCTAGATTTATAAATTAAATGGACCTAATTTATTTTTGCACATTCTCAAAGCATTTTTTGGAAGGGCCGAACGGTTCTTCTCCAACGAGAGATATAAGGATATTGGGAGAGTTGTTCGGGACATCCAGGACTATACTTCTGGGGTGTTAGTTTCATAAAAGAATGAAACATGAATTTTGTATCTTCAAAAAAGTGAAAATGCAAGTTTTACCATAGTAATTTGCATACAAATATCATTCGCTTTGCGCCATTCGTAGGCTTAATCAATCGCTACCAAATTTTGGGGGGTTGTTTGGGACCCCAAAAGGGACCCAGCAAATGTGTTGCTGATTGGATTTTTATCACTTTCAATTTTCCCATATAACTAGATTCCAACCTATTGGGACAAGAGCGGATATATCGACAAATTATTCAGATACTTTCTGTGTCGTATTCCTTTCTCTATCATATGCTTTGTATTGTATTGTAAACATTTTTTTAAATTTATATATTTTCTGTATGAGAGGAAGGGGATGAGGGGGCTTTATGACCAAAACAAAAAAACATTTTGCATGGTAGGTTCACCCATACAAGTCGTCATAAATATTATTTTTGCAGCTGTTCATACGAAATTGGTACGTAAATAATCGAAAGTATTTTTGTGCAAAGTTGTGAAACTTTAATGATGAAAATTCGGAAAAAAGTCACACATCAAAAACTAACTTTTTTTTTTATTAAACTTTCCACAATAACCTTTTTTTAAATTTCAATATCAAGCATAACATATCGAAAGGGCTAAGAACAAAAATTTAGGTCCGTATGAAACATTATACTTGAATGTAAATAAATGTTTATTGAAATTTTTTGAAAATTTCACAGATATTTCATGTTTTCACATTGAAAATTGCACAATTAGTTGCCGAGATAAGATTTTTGCAACAAAGCTAATGTAAATCTACGATATACGAGAAACCTGATTTTGTAGCGCTCGAAATCATGTTTCTAAGAAAAGGTTTATTTTTGCGCAATCATAATTTGATATTCTATATTTTAAAGGAAATAGTTTTTCCCGTCTTTTGCTACCAATTTCATTAAGGTTGGGGTATTGCAGCAAACCGAGCAAGTGACGTAAATCAACAAAATTTTGTAAAAAAATGTGTTTACTTTCAAAATCAACTTGGTTTTAAAACTTATCCTAGAATCGAATAAGAAAAATGCTATCTTCATTTTTGTGTTCAATTTTTCAAAAATAAGGTGAAAATCAATAACTTAACAGTATTTTGAATAAACTCTGGAGTATATGGCTACAAATGTATGAAAAAAAAAATGCTTTTTTCAGTAAATCGACTAGCGGGTGCGAGAAAGTATTTTATTATTTTTTCTTGTCTAAGAATAGTAGTTTATGCAACAAGTTGCAAAAAGAGGATTTTTTCAGCACGAGTCGTACATTTATCCAACGAGGTTCACCGAGTTGGATAAATACGAAGAGTGCTGAAAAAATCAAGTTTTGCAACGAGTTCCATACAAAATTTTTTGCAATTACAAAAAACACACACTGAGTGAAATTTTATGTCAAATTTTCATGTATTTTGTCAATAAATCGTTTAAATAAAAAAATGTTGAAAAGTGTTACTTTTAACAAGTCTGAAAAGTTCAACTTTTCAGCACCCATTTGAGTGCTGAAAAGTAGAACTTTTCAGCATTTATTTTGAAAAGTGTTGCTATTCGATTCTGTTATTTTTGGTACAAAAAAGTAGGCTATTTCGTCGTTCAAGAATGACAGGAAAAGTAAGTAGTTTCACGACGTAATTGCAAAAAAACATTGTTTCTCACATCTTAATCTATCATTTAATAAGTGGGCACCTGAAATTCCTCGACATGACCTCAAAATGAGACAGGCTACTGATCATGCTACTCATCTTTTTCGATTGCCATTTAAATTCCAAACTGAACTGCCAAATTTCCTAACAGTTTGCATCAAAACATTAGAATCGGGATGTCAGCTATTCATTGCAATTATAATTACATGAAATTTTTCACAAAAATACCTATTTCTCCTGTATTTTGAATGTACATTTTCCAAAAAAAAAACAAAATTAATTTTATTGCAATGTAGGTATCAAATGATCCACATTTTTGCAAACATG
Organism: Culex quinquefasciatus; assembly: GCF_015732765.1. Lineage (NCBI taxonomy): Eukaryota > Metazoa > Arthropoda > Insecta > Diptera > Culicidae > Culex > Culex quinquefasciatus. Next base: position 94,218,573 of record NC_051861.1, read on the forward strand.
TGTTCATACAAATAACCAAACTACTTATTTTCGAATAAGTACTTAAAATTTAAAAGTATTTTACAATATGGGTATCAAATGATCGGAATTTTTTCATACATTTCGAAAGTTATAACACATTTTTTTGGAAATACTCAAAATTTTCACAAAACCACGTATTTTCGTAAAAGTACTAAAATTTCGATTTTTTACAATATGGGTATCAAATGATCGGGATTTTTCATACATTTCGAAGTTATAACATCCTTTTTTGAAAATACTTAACAAAAATAAAAAAAACCCTCGAATTTTCGAAAAAGTACTCAAACTTTCAGTTTTTTACAATATAAGTATCAAATGATTGGGATTTTTCATAAATTTCAACATAAATAATATTTTTGTGGAATACTCAACATTATTTTTGAAAAAACGTAGTTTTGTGAAAATTTTGTGTATTCCACAAAAAATATATTTAGTATCGGAATATATGAGAAAATCTCGACCATTTGATATCCATATTGTAAAAAAAATAAATGTTCAATACATTTTCGAAAATACGTAGTTTTGGGAAAAAAATTAGTGTTTTCAAAAAAATGTATCATAACTTTCGAAATGTTTGAAATTTTTTCCATAATTTGATATCCATATTGAGAAAACTGATATTTTTAATTATTTTACGAAAATGCGTAGTTTTGTGAAAATTATGAGTATTTCACAAAAAATAATGTAACTTTTGAAATGTATGAAAAAATACCGATCATTTGATACTCATATTGTAAAAAAACTGTTGAGTACTTTTTCGAAAATAGGTACATAGCTTTGTGAAAAATACCGTGTCAAAAATTAGCTGAGCAATTCTTTTAGATTTATGTTATTCTATTTTTTTTATCAGGCTGAAACTTTTTTGGTGCCTTTGGTACAGCGTTGCCACATGTACAGATATTTTTGGCACAGACCAAACACTCAAACTAATTATTTTTACTGTTAAAATACACTTGTAAACTGCACTGAAAAGATAAACATTTTTTGCATCTTTTTACTTGTTTAGTTTTTGATAAAAATGTGTTTCTTTAAAGTTATACTTGATTAAGTGTTTGGTCTAAGCCAAAAATATCTGTACGTGTGGCAAGCCTGCTTTGGTATGCCCAGAGCAGCTATTGTTCATCATTAGTGTTTCCATTTTATTTTTCCATACAAATTTGGCAGCTGTCCATACAAAAATGATTTATGAAATTTAAAAAATCGTAACTTTTGAAGGAATTTTTTGATCGATTTGGTGTCTTAGGCAAAGATGTAGAAATGAATGTGGACTACACTGAAAAAAAATGATACACGGTAAAAAAATTGTGGTTTTGAAATAAACTTTTTGTCACTAAAACTTGATTTGTAAAAAAAACACTACAGTAAAACCTCTTTTTACGCGCTGCGTTACGTTTTTCTAATTTATCGATTTCTCTGGAACGATGCAACATTTTTGCAATGTTTTAAAAGCAATTTTTTAGGTTTTGTTCAGATCTAAAAAAAAACGCTATTTGATTTTTGCAAAAATATTGTTTGGTTTAAGAGAAATCTACGAATCAAAAAGCGTAACACCAACGCATAAAAAGAGATTTCACTGTTTTTTTTTGTTTTAGAGGACATTAAATGCCAACTTTTCAGAAATTTCCAGAACGGGCAAAAAAATTTTGACCGAGTTTTGAATTTTCGATTCAATACAGATTTTTTCAAAAAATCGAATTAGGCCGATGCAAATATTTAAAAAAACAAATTTGTCCCTCGGCCCTGGGGGGGGGGGGCAAAAAATAAAAAAATATAAAAATTCACATTTAAATGAAAAAAGTGTTTTAAAATGCATTTTACACTAGTTCAGTTGTTTTGCAATCATTAGTTTTCAAAAAATCTAAGATTTGACAAAAAACAAAAATTGTATCGAAAAAAAAGATTCTGCATCGAAAATTTTTAAAAAATCTTAAGATTTTTCAATAAACCCAAACATGCTAAAAATTATTTAAAACGCAGAAGAATGTATTTTAATTTGATTTCAGCTGGTTGCACTTGAATTTTCATTGAAATTTTGAAGTTTATTGTAAAAATATTTTTTTTGCTCCCTGATTTTTCGGGCCAATTTTGAAGGGGGGGGGGGGTGACAAAAACTTTTAAAAATATTTGTACCAGCCTTATTGATCGCAAAAATTTTGTTGAATCAAATTTGAAATCAAAAAGTACTCTAGTGAATTTTTTATATGGTGCATCGTTTTCAAGTTATAGACATTTTTAGGTAACTTTTTTGAAAATAGTCGCTGATTTTGATTATTTTTTAAATTAGTGCACATATTTGTCCACTTTTGAAAAAAATATCGTAAATCTGGAAAAAATTAAAGAAAGGCCGTTACGAAAATTTTAAATTTATGTCGCCAATCTTTTTTAAATCGACCCAAAAAATAAAAGCACAAAATCATTTCTTCAATTTTTTAAAAATTGTAATAGTTGTAGAAACTTTACCAACTGAAAACAATTTGAAGTACATTTGCAACGGCCTTAATTATGTGGAAAATTCTTATCTTCGATTTTTTTCGGACGACGTTCTATCCTCTATCGACCAATTTTCTTTTCGACCTTCTGACCTTCGATCTAGCCACTAGTGAGGCAAAAAAAAGTTTTCCAGAAATCGTGAATATCGTACCAAGATGTCGCGAATTGTTTTACCAGAAAATGTTAGAACGGTGAACATTTTACCGTAATGGAGATTTTACGAACTGTGACTACCAAATTTAATGCCAAAAATTGACAACCGTTCCCTAACTTTGCAGGCCATGTTCGGCAGCTGTTCGGGAAAGTTTTTTGGACCCCGTTTCGATATTGTTTTTGCGCGCTCGGTCGTGTTTTCAATTTCCAACATTCAAACCCACTAATAGGCCAGTCACGATCAGCTCAACGACGGTCGACCAGATCCAGATCGTGGCCTGCTGATGAAAACGTCGCTAATGCGACAGGTACGGCCAACCTTCTCCCTTCTTTTTTTCTTTTTCAATAATGGGATTTGTTAATAAAATGATGGTCGAGGTTCACTATCTGAATTCAAGCGGGGGGCTAAAAGTTAACTGTTTTTTCGTGCCGATCGGTAGAAAATCCCCCCAATCTCAAGTGGTCATCATCGAAATTTCGACCCCCGAATCCGGAAGCCAACTTCCTCTCTCCACAGAAATCATCAACCACGCCTACGGGAGAAGCTCCCCAAACCCGAGGGGTGAGCCGATTTTCATCACATTCGCCCGCGTTGATAATCATAATTGCGTCGTATAATAATTATATTTCGATTAGTTGGCACGGAACTTCCCCTCTCTGGTCAAATTACCTGTTCCTGGTATGGTCCCGTACCTGGAGGAAAATTGTCGCCCAACACGCAACCACTCATTTTGTGCGCACGGTCATTATAAATAATTACGTTTACGCCATTTCCAGCACCTCCACTCTAGGCTGGAGCGACCCCTAGAGGAATTGCAGCAGATGAGCAATCCGGATGGTTTGGGTACACGATGAAAAAAATGTTTGCTTCTTTTGAGCGTACGCGGATACCCAAATTGGTTAACAGGCGTTACGTTTTTCATTTAGTCGATTTCTCTCAAATAGAACAATATTTTTGCATACTTTTTTAAGTCAATTTGATAATTGACACACGACGAACTAATATTTTTTTAAAGAATTTAAAAACATTGTACATTTAAAAAGAAATCAACGGAATGAAAAACGTAACGCCTGTTTACTTTGTCAGATTTAACTGAATAAACTTTTTTCCATTTTTATTTAATTAAGTTGCTGTAATTTTAAGATACAGTAAATCCCCGCATAGTGCGCAGGCGTTACGCTTGATTTGAACAAGACGAACAAATTACTACAGAAAGACTGCAAAAATATTGTGTCGTTTTAGAGTAACCGAGGAAACACAAAGCGTAACGCTTGCACAAAATGCGAGTTTTAACTGTACTCTGAAATGACAAAATATTTTTGCATTCTTTTTAATGAAAATTATAGATTGAAACATGACGAACAAATTGCTACAGAAAGATTGCAAAAATATTACGCCGTATTTGAGAAATCGACAAAATACAAAGCGTAACGCCAGCGTACTATGTGAGGTTCAACTGTAACATTTATACTTGAAATACAGTGAAACCTCTTCTTACGCGGTGGCGTTACGGTTTGTGTTTCGTCGATTTCTCTTAAACCATATAATCATTTTGCATGCTTCAAAAAGCTTTTTGTAGATCTGAACAAAACCTACAAATTGCTTTTAAAAGATTTCAAGAATGTTGCGTCGTTCCAGAGAAATCGCCAAATAAGAAAAAAATAACGTGCCGCGTAAAAAGAGGTTTCTCTGTACTGTATTCTTACCATCTTATTAAATCAATTCGAAGATTGGCACACAACGAACGAAATATTTTCAACATATAGAAAAACATTGTACTGTTTTGGAGAAATTGACGCAAGAGAAAACGTAACGCCTGTGAACTTTGTAACATTTTGCTGAATGAACTTGTGTATAATTTTATATAATTATGTTTAATAAATGTAATTTTAAAATGGCATTTATACGCGAAATTTTTCTGAAACGCTTAGGCGTTACGTTTTCTATTTCGTCAATTTCTCTCAAACAGTACAATATTTTTGCAATCTTTTTAAACCGAATTGAAGATTGACACAAGAAGAACGCCATGTTTCAACAGAACAGAAAAGAAAACGTAACGCCTCTGAGTTTTGTAGAGATTTAGCTGAATAAAGTTGTTTTTTTTATATTTTTTATTTGAATATAATTTTTTAAGCGTGCAAGATGATCCCGCAAACTTTTAAAGCCCGGCAAAGCAAACATGCCGCACACGCAAGAGAGGTGACATGATGAGGACGGCTTGATTACACGGTGCGCGAAAGTAGAGGGCGCGGGGTTTTCGTCGGAAGCAGTGAAATGTACAAACAAATGACCGTGTAATCAAATTTGCAGGAAAATTAGCAGCAACGAGCGGCACGCGGTCCCGTGACCACCGGTAATGATATTGTATAGTTGGACCCATTTTGTAGTTTCTCAGGTTCTGATTAAGGTTGATAATTACACGGACTGGGAGATTGACGATCATTTGTCAAGTTATTTGCGTGGGAAGCACTAATTGTTTGACAGGTTGGTCGTTTTTTGCAAGTTTGTTTGTCTTTTGTTGCATGCAAGTTGCGTTATTGTAGAAAATGTACCGCAGAACTGTCAAAATAAACAAGACTTTGAACAACTTTGACAGTACACAGGCGTTACGCTTTGTAATATGTCGATTTCTTTGAAACGACGCAACATTTTTGCAATCCTTTAAAAGCAATTTGCACGTCTTGAAAAAAAAACTACAAATCGCTTTTTGAAGCTTGCAAAATGTATTTTGGATTCAGAGAAATCGAAGAAACAAAAAACGTAACGCCTCCGCGTGAAAAGAGGTTCCTCTGTATCCCAAACAACTTAATCAACTCGTTTCTAATGCTGCTCAGCTGACAAAAATTCTTCTCTTAAGAACCAATTAAGCCAAACAGTGGCAAATAAATCAAGTGTACATGAAACAAAAAAATGCCTCATCCGAACCATCATTTATAAAGTTGTCCCACTGCCGCACGGGTCAAAAAATCTGCAGCAGCATCTGGAAGAACCGGTTCCCAAATCTTCTGCGCTGCCCAAACGCGGTTCCAAATACGCCAAATTGCGAGAGAGAGCAAAAAAAGCCACCATCCACCAGTTGTTCCGACCTGCTAAAACACAAATTAATCGAAGCCTCCCTCCCCTCTCCAAACGGGAGTCTCCACGTCCCCAAAAATGGCTGACAGCTCGATGATAACACACATAATAACGATCCGATTCTCCCCTACACCTTCTGCCGGTGAACCACCTTCTAATGAAGCTTTGGTAGGACACGGAGAAGGAAATTATTTCAAGACTTATGACAGAAAACAGCTAAATTCATTTGAAATGCAGGCGTTACGTTTTCTATGAAACTAGATTTCTTTAGGTCACATCAAGGGCATTTCAGTGAGCAAAAGAGTTCCTCAATTTTGCCCAGAGTAACGAGAGTTTCTCAATGTTCCTCCGAGTTACTCCGGTTGCTTTTCACCAATCCCACCTACATAGATCAACCTTGTGTTTGAAAATGTCAAGTGCTGTTGCTAAGGTTTGTTTGTTTTGAAAAACTAAATAAATCTTGCAGGCCGAAATGCCAATATTTTTTTAATATTTTTGATGAAATTAGTTCGTCATATGTCAGTCTTCAAATTGCATTAAAAAAATTGCAAAAAAGTTGTGTTGATTTCGAGAAATTGATGAAATACAAAGCGTAACGCCTGACCCTGTCCGCTGTTAAAGTGTACCACAAAATGTTTGAAACACTTTTAAGCATTTTTACGTAAATTTTAAATCTAAAAATTTACTTGAAAACGTAAAAAAAGTTTGCTATGCCTAACTTTGTTTTACGCACAGGCGTTACGCTTAGTAATTTGGTGATTCCTCTCAAACAACTCAATATATTTTTCATTCTTTGAAAAGCAATATTTATGTGGTGTAAATCTACAAATTGCTTCAAAAAATAGATTGTAGATTGAGAGAAATCAGCCAAATACAAACCGTAACGCCTTAACGTCAAATTAAGTTCACTATGATCATTCACGATATCATGAATCAAAACCTCAAAAACCACTGCCAAGTTTCCTTTCCGTGTCCCCCCATCTCGCCGAAGCAGGTCAGCAAGGCTGCCGGACTCTGTGCAGGAACAGGTTGAAAGCAATATGTCAATACATAATTTATCGCTAAATAAATTTTTCGAACCAGCTCTTGGACGGAGAGTTGATCACTTCGTCATCAGCGCACAACGTTGGGCATAAATGCCCGTCAACGGGACCTTCTTGGAGGTGGGCCATACGTGTGTGACCTTCCCCGAGCAGGCTTGTCCGAAAGGGGGAAGAATTTCTAAACCATCCGTGCCGGCAGGGTAATGATGAGCCGTAACTCATCACCGCCGAGGGGTTGGTCGGAACCGGTTTGGCCGGCGGCGGCCAGATTTGATGGATATTTTGGGGGAAGTTTTGGACGCGCGGTAGCTGTGAACTCCGCGCGTCAGGGTCAGTGATTTTTGTGGGGCAGGTTTCGCGACTTAGCTGCGGTATTAAGCCGATTTTGGGGGGGGGTTCCGGGTATGGGAATGCCTCCGGCGATTGGCATTGGGATGGGTCAAGGCGAGGAAGATTTGTACAGTAGAACCTTGGAAGGTGCGGTTCTTTCGATTACTTTAGATGTCTGCTTCTAAACTAATCAAATTCACCAGTGCAGAAAAAAGACAAATTTCACGCGGAGGCGTTACGCTTTTTGTTTCGTCCATTTCTCGGAAGTCAAAAAGTAATCTTTCAAAAGTGAGTTGTAGATTGGCACAAGACGTGCAAAATTCTTCAAATAAATTGTAAAAATATTACATTGTTCAAGAGGAATCGACGGAAAAGAAAACGTAACGCCTTCCCTTAAAAAGGGTTTTTCCTGTAAATCCTATGGTCTTCATGACAATTTGCAGAACCAAAGTGGCGGTCCCAACGTCCAGCCAAGAAATAACACCTTCTTAGTGCCACCTTACAAAACCAACGACCCCAAACGAACGCTGCCAGCCCTTCTGCGCACTTCAATGATTAGTGAGTTTGCCGCTTGGTGTGCAATAAATAACCCCAACTCCAAGTCTCGAACTTCAACGAGGCCCGCAACTGTTACGAACCGTAGTCGCGGACAAACATTTATGTGATTTTAATGCAGTTGTTGAATTATAAAATTATAAAATAATATTTCTCCAGCACTTCTCCTTCTGCTGCGATCGTTTGAAGTACGCGCGCGCGTACCTCTCAACGGCTCAGGTGTTGTGTTTGCAAATGTTGCAGCAACTTCAGTTAGTGTCTTTGGAAGGAGTTGCGAAGCGTTTGGCGCTGAACAATGTGCACAAAAGTGCAACTGCAGTTTCGGGTGGCGTGGGGTTGGACGGACTCAACGCACTTGAGGACTGACTTTGACCTCTTTTCACACGATGCGTTACGTTTTTCAAATTTATCGATTTCTCTGGAACGACGCCACATTTTTACAACCTTTTAAAAAGCAATTTGTAGGTTTCGTTCCGATCTACAAAACGCTTTGTGAAGCTTGCAAACATATTGTATGGTTTAAGAGACATCGACGAAACAAAAAGCGTAACGCCACCGCGTAAACAGAGGTTTCTCTGCATCAAGATTTGACAGATTTCAAAACTCACATGGACTGATTTTGACTTCAAATAGACTTAAGGACTTTGGCTGACTTTAGAAATTTCAAGACTTTAAGCCTGACTTCAGGACTAACTGACTTTAGGAATAATAATCATTGACTTGACATTTTCCAATTTCAGACTTACTCTGACTTGGACTCATCTGAAACTACTTCAAGACATTCTCAAAACACTAAGTTTGACTGATTTCAGAACCGAATTGGACTTGACTTGACATTGGGTCTGTGGGGTGAGATTGGGTCATACAAATTTACTCATTTTTGTATGACCCAATCTCACCCCCCAGACCCAATGTCATCCCTGATGACGGTACATTTATTTTTTTTTTAATTTCGGTTTAGATTGACTTTGGTAAACTTATAATAAACTCAAGCACAGACTGACTTCAGAAATGGCTTTCATTGATTTTAAGACTTTAACTCTTGATGACTTTAGAACTGATTTCAATAAGTCACTTGGAATGACTTTTGCTAACTTCTTAAAATCTTAAAAACTTCGGCAGACTTCAGAAATGTAATTTCTAAATTTATGTCTTGGTGACTTAGACGGACTTCAGGACTAACTGACTTAAGAAATGACATTCATTGTCTTGAACTGATTGTTTACAAGCCTCACTCAAAATTTGACTTGGACTCACCTGAAATTACTTCAGAACTTTATCTAGACTTAAAGTTTGACTGATTTCAGAACTGACTCGGTCTGACTTTGTCTTTATTTTTTTTTATTAATATTTATTCAGACTTACTTTTGCTGACTTCTAATAAACTCAAGGACTGCACTGACTTCAGAAATGGCATAAATAAATTTTAGAACATTAAATCTTGATGACTTACACGGACTAAAATAGATTCTTAAGGTATGACATTCATTGATTTAAACCAACTGATTCCAAGACCAACTTTTACAAAATGCTGCTTTCAAAACTGACTCAAAGTTTGACTTGGACTCACCCACTTGACTTTGACTTGAGTTGTTCAGATTCAAAATTTGACTTATTTTAGAACTGAACTGACTTTGATTCACATATTTTTAAATATTGGTTTAGACTGCCCTTTGGCACCTCTCGAATTAAATTAAGAAATTTGACTGACCTCAGAAATAGCATTGAAAAATTTCAAAACATTAAGTCTTGATTACTTAGACGGACTTCAAGGCTAACTGAATTAAGAAATGATATTCATTGACTTGAACTGAATGATTTCAAGACTTACGCCAAACTTAGCTTCAATACTAACTCTAAATTTGACTCGGACTCACCCAATAATTACTTCAGGACTTTCTCAAGACTCATAGAAGACTGATTTCGGAACGGACGTGAACTGACTTTGCCCCTATTTGTTTTGTTTTTTTCGGCAAATTTTACTTAAGTCTAATCTAATCTAAGCTAATCGAACACAAGCGCAGCCAGTCCGAAGAAAGCATCCTGGAAGAACTTGGGGTTAGATTACGCCCCAAGTTCTTTCTTGTCAATATTAATTATTGCAATACACTTGAGTAACCCCGAAGATGTATTGCATAAATTAAAGCGGCCAGGCCTACTGCGTTGCATTAATCGCAGAGACAGATTCTGTGAACGGAGCACATTTCACAGAATCTACAGGGGAGGAAGGATGCGTGGACATACCGTACCAAACGCTCCTGTTTACAGTTTCATATGTGTTTTGTATAATGTGTTAAGTGTAAAATATAGTGTGGTTATATTATCAATCAAATATAATAATGCAATATAATGATCATTTAATAAAATCCCTTCACCTATATATAATAACCACGCCCCCAAGCATACAAACAGCGACACAAAAGAAATGAAAATGAGCATGCAAAAACAAGACAGCGCGTCCCCGTGGTCAGTGCACTAATCTTTTCGGCAAATTTTACTTAAGGGTGCAAAACAACCAAGCTGTCTCCTTATTTAAAAATTGACAAATTTATGGACCCAATCCATCAACAGTATTATTGTAAAAATAATAAAATTTTGCTGTAAAAATTATTTATAGTTCTCGTAGTTTGGAAGGTTTTAAATGTGTGGAACAAAAATCTTGTTGCAAAAGCTCTGGTTGATGTGACTTTGATTGACGTCAGAAAAGGCAATTATAAATTTTAAGGAATTTGATTCTGGATGACTTAGACTGACTTTTGCTAACTGATAGATTTGCCGAGGCAATATTCTGCTCTGACTTCAACGTACTTCAAACCTGACTTGGATTTAGCTCAGAACAGTAATGTTAATTTATTGTTTTATTGTAGTTGCCTTACCGAAATTTATACTTTGTTTTGGACTTTGATAGACTAAAGAACTAACTAGATAAAAATTAAAAACCGACGACTTTGGCTGACTGACATTTGCATTCAGTAATTTTGATTTATTAAGGCTGACCTTTACTGAATTTAGAATTGACGTTGTTTGAATTTAGAATTGATTTGACTGATTTTGAACCTGACTTCGACTATCTCTGATCGACATCAGAGTACACGGAGACTGACTTAAGGACTGATATTCCATTACTTCGGAACTGACTGAGACTAGGATTGTTTTTGACTAGCTTTAGAACTGACTTTAGGACTCGCTGAAGAACCAATTTTAACTGATATCAAAAATGACTTAGGTTGACTTTGACTGATTTTAGGTTTCTAAACCCTCAAGTTCAAAACTGATTAAGACAGATTTTGGCCGACTTGAGTTGAGTTTAGAACTGTCTTTGGTATTCAAGCTAACTTAGACTGACAGAGAATGACTTAAGGTCTGTTAGAGATTGGCTGCCTAACTGGCATTGACTGAAATCGACTAACACTGACTTAGACATTGGCATCAAGACTGATTTTGATTTTGAATGACTTGACAGACTTGACAGACATAGAGTTTTTCTTCCTTGAGTAAATATCTGAACTAACAATCAATTTTGATTGGAGTCGGCAGCACTGCCATTACAGTCGGTTGCAAGCGCGTCGCGTCCGCGGAAATTTGTTTTTTTTTTTTTGTGTTTTTCCTGTGCGTTATATCGTTTTTTGTTAAAGTTCAGACCGTATACGTGATGTACATAGTGGAATATTAGAGAAATACTCATTACTTAGACGGAATTTCGTGTGCCTAAATCCCAGTGCATTCGTCGGGAAACGTTCTACGTCATCCAGCATTTTCTTTGCTTCTTTGTTTGGGATAAGATTCCGCTACTAACCACCAGAGAGCGCGCGCGTTTTCGACAACGGTGGTGCCAAACCAATTTCTTCCAAATCTGCACAAAGGAAGAAAAATCTGTAGCTATCTTTGCGGCTTGTGGATTTCAAAAATCAAGCATGACTCCGGTGAGTTTGTTCCGTGTTAACGTCTGGTGCGCGCGCGCGTTTGTGTGTGTGTGTGTGTGTGTGTGTGTGTGTGTGTGTGTGTGTGTGTGTGTGTGTGTGTGTGTACCTTTTTCTAACATCGGTAGATTCCTTCAACATGAATCAAAATTCACGTGAATCACGCATTTACAATAGTATTTATTTCCTGTTAGATTATTTACACCGTTTTTCTTTAAAAAATGTCCATTTCTAGTTCTGTGGAAGAAGCGTAGACGCGTGGTCGTTTTTTTTCTTTTGTTTGATTTAAGATAGCGTCTTATATGCATTTTATATTCGATAAAAACGCTATATATTTCTTTAAAATAAGAGAGAATGAAATCGAATATTGACAACGGGCGCATTCAATTCAAGTGGTTTACATAGTTATATGCTTTTTGGTTAGTTCAAGATTTCCTTAGCCGGCTGCCTAGGCTTGAACTGTTAAATTAAAAACTTAAACCAAACGGGAATTGTCTCAACAGCAACATTAGATGTTTGCCTTGAGAATAATAATTAAAATCCAATGTAATTAAACGGGAATTGTCTCTTCAGCAGCATCCGATTGCTTGCCTTAAGAATAAAACTATAGCCCTTAAACACACTATGCCATGGTCGCCATGGTGGAGTTGGTTCTATTCCCAGTTATCGATTCCTAGGCAACTTGGGCTTAGACAATCATCACTTAACATGGCGAAACCCAGTCTGCAATCCGCTAAAATCACCGTCTCCTAGCGAAACGAAGCGAACTAACAATCAATTTTGATTCGGACTGGCATTTTTTTTTTACATCAAAACTGATCAAAGTTGACTTAGACTGGCTTAAGGTTTGATATTGACTGTAGAGTTGACAATGACTGATTTCAATTGGCTTTGCTTGATCACACCTAGAGGCTAGACTTCTTTAAGGTCTAACATAAGACGTCTTAAGAATGACTTTGACTAATTATAATAAATATAAAAACGTTGGTTTTATAGCAAACCTAGATGTTTGGGTATCAAAAGATCGGAAATTTTATGCTCTTTCTGATGACAAATATAATGACTTTTGAATCATGAACTGGTTCGAATGCTGGCGGATTTTCCGACGACGTAATTGTTTCAATTCTATTGAAACAAAGACCCCCAAAACGATATTATATCCACTCCAAAATGTTTATTTAGCAACTCTAAGGTGATATTTTGACATTTAGTTAAATTAAAAGCTTGCAAAATTAAGTTTTTTAAGTTTTATAAAGAATTTCCAGAGTTATATAAACTTTTATACTAAGTAGTTAGTAAACTTTATTTTCAATCTAATTTTTTTTTAAACAGTCAAGGCTGCCTATTTGGAGTTGAGACACCGGATTGATGGTGATTTGTAAACAAATAACTGTATTTATGCTAATTTTTCGAAAGATGTACAATCTTTTTTTGTAGTATTATTTGTTATATAACTTTTTATAGAAATCATGTTTCCATGAGCTATTTGTAGCAAAATGTTCGGCATGAATTTCTGAACAAAACGTAGTACTAAGTTTCTATCAAACTGTAAATTGTTTACATGTTCCATCACAAAATTTGCAAAGTGCCCAAGGGGTGTAAATATTTTTTTACATACTGTAAACTTAAGTCAGTTCGGATTAATAATACTTATAAGTCAATGCTATGAAATCAACCCTGACAAAAATTTGCTTTGTTTAAATTAAGTTAATATCAAAAGAAACATTAAATTTGAATCCGAAATGACATTAGGCGTCATCCATAAAGTATGTCACGCTCTAGGGGGGGAGGGGGGGTCTGAGCAAGTGTGACATTGCATGTTATAAGTATAGGAAAAGCGCAACAAAGGGGGGGAAGAGGGGTGTAAATTTTGGCCGATTTTAGCGTGACGTACTTCATGGATGAAGCCTTAGTTTACATAAAAACATCAAAGCTGACTTAGACTGACTTGAGGTGTGAAATTGCCTGACTGTAGAACTGACTTTACCTGATTTAAACTGGCTCCGATTGATGTCACCGGCAGACTATGGACTTCCGTACAGTCTAAAAACACTGATATCTAAAAAAATATCGTTAATAAATTGACTGTGACGGACTTTAGGGCTCACTCCGCATTGGCATTGAAAGACCGTAAACCTAAATAGAATTAAACTCAGGAATGATTTCCGTTGATAACCAGACATGTTGAAATTGACTTAATCTGACTTTAAAAATGACTTAGACTGTCGCAATTCAAGACAGACATTGATTTACTGTAGATCTGACTTTTAATTGACTTGAAGTTATTAGACTTGTTTGATATTAATTCAGATATGATAATAGTTGAGTAAGTTTCACATTAAAGTTGCCCAATTTCAGGAATGACTTAAAGTGACTTTGACTAACCGACTTCGATCTTCGGAAGGACAAATTACTACCAATGAAATTTGTTTGACTTATCCACAAAATCCAATCATCCCCAAACCCATTCCACCCCACGCTCCCCAACCCGACAACGGTGACTTAAGCTCATCAACCGCCATTTGGAAGTGCCGCCTGGTGCTCAGCCGTATTACGATAAAGATCGTCGATCGAGGTGGCTCGCTCGGAAAAGCTCACCTTCTCATGACTACCGCGCCGCCGCCGTTGTCGTCGACCCTTAAAATCCGCTTAAGAGCTCAGACGTGAGTCGCGTCCGCGCGCGCACTCCCAGCGGGATCCCCGACCGGTCACTTTGGTGAGAAAATGAAGTTGTTCACGGCTTTTGACGTTATCGCGCGCGCGCGGAGGTTACCGGCTTCAAGATATTCACGAGAGGGCTCCGCGACGACTCCGCAATCCAATTTTGCAACTCGTCCAAATACCCTTTTGCCGAAGAGTCATCGAAAAAAGGGGGAAAAACAAGTGGCATTACATCAGGGTCCCGCTGCGCACGGGCAAGTGCCCTGGTCAAGTGAAGAGATCACCGTGGGGGCACGCGATCGTGGGCGTCGCGCAGTCTTCAAGGTAGCCCTGAAGACCTAATTCATTTTTTTCATCCACCTCGAATATACCTTCTGCGGCGCGGTAATGCTAACCCTGCTGGATTTGGTGAACCTTCTCTTTTCGCTCTTTCTCTCTAGGGGGAGTGGGTCATTTCATCGAAAGTCATTTAATCGAGTAAACTTGTGAAACGGTTTTGTGAATTCGTTGAAAGGGTTTTTTCGACGAAGTTATCCATTGACCTCTTCGACAAAACGGCCTATTTGGTGAAATTTGAAGCTTATTCGGTCAAATGACCCATTCGATTAATTGGCTTATGAAGCGAAATTATCAGTTATGAGAAATATACCACAAGTGCAAAAGACACCTTCCAAGAAGTGGCTTGTTTGGTGAAACTTTCCATTAGAAGAACTGACTTATTCGGTGAAATGACCCATTCGAAGAACGAATTGTTGGGAGAAATGGCCTGTTATGTAAAATTTATCATTCCACGAAATCGTATTTCTGTTGGGCGTATTTTTTTTTAGTTTTTGTAGAGAATTCGGTGAAACGACTTTTCTACGAAATCTCCAAGCCTTTCTCGAAGAAGCTCACCCCCAGTCGGCCAGTCGTAATAATAACCGATACCTCTCGTCCGTTATAACGATCATTACCGCCGTGGCGGTAATTTATTACAATCTTCCTTTCGCGTCGATGATCGAACGGTCATCGGAAAGGTAAACAAACCGCTGTCAGTGACGAGGTAATCGAGGGTGATATTTTGGAAAGGGGTTTTTTGAGGTTATTCGAATGATTGAGTCAATTGAAACTACTAGGAATACTGTGACACTCAAAAGTTCGTGAGCATGCTTCATAAAATTACACTTTACAAAACAAAAACAAAACAAATTTGACTTTTGTAGCTGTCAATTTTCAAATGTTGTGTCCTTGGATGTAAACAATCCGTTCATCTCGTTCATACTTAATATAAACAATCTCTAAAGGGAGCGGGAAAACTGTTTGTTTACAGCAGTGGTTACAACCTTCCCAAAAGTTATCTTAGATTTGTAAACAAACTCTGATTACTATCAGTTGACAGTTAATGTTTACATTACAAATTATCTCATTGTCTTATGCAAGCAATAAGCAACCAAACTTTTCAGCACTCTCAGCAAACGTCAAATCAATACAAAATTGCTGCTGGATCTCTATCGGAAAAGATTTTGTTAGGTTTGACGTTTGCTGAGAGCGGACTTCAATCAAAACAAAAACAATAACGAAAGGTAAACAGTCGATAATAATTGCTTGTTTTGTTTCTATTCGATTAAGATCATTCTACCTGTCAGACTGTTTACTAACCCGATAAGAAATTTGCAAAACTCTGATTATAGGGTCGACATAACCTTGAAATTATTTTCTATGTAGAGCTAATCAAAATTTCTACCACTTTTAAGTGACAGCTGTTTGAGCTGTTTGCAATAGCTACAAATGGGTTAGCAAAAACCAATCAAGTTATGACCTTTTCAAAAGTTACTCCAACGATACAGAATATTAATCGTACATCGATTGCAATCCAGAGAGAGCAAAAGAAAACATGAGATTAGACGTAAAGTGAAGAAGACTTTTAAGAAGCAGCGAACCTCCGACGACATGTTTTGGTTGATGTTTATTCATGGCAGGAACACCGTGTGCTTGCTCGGTTCAGTCACGGAGAATCGTAAACAGATCACAAATCAAGGGGTTCCTCAGGAACCACTCTTGGAGAGGTTGGTGTATTTTAATCTGTTTATCGTTTAAGATTATTATTTTTAAGCTTTTAAGGTCACTGATGTAACGCAATCGTTTAAGGTCAACAATACTCCATTCTACCCTAGATTCCTGGAAGCCAGTGAAAGGTGCTCCTGCCCTAGCTTAGCCCCTTAATACTCCTCCCTAAGATGGTTAGTACGTCCCACACGGGTTCCCCCTGAAGGTATCCACCGATAGACAAGATTTATGAACTCAGTGCGATCGTTAAAACAAACCAAGACGTGGTTGGAGGCCCGGTGACGACGGCAAGGTTAGGATTTATGGGACTCTCGCGGGAGTCGGAAATCGATAATGCAGAACACGGGGCGATGATTTGGACGAGTGTCGCTTGGAATCGTTAAATCGACCGCTAAATCAACAGTGAATGAGATCGGTTGAAAATGTTTGGACCAAGCGTTCGCAACTGGACTTGGCGACTTGAAGACTTGACTGTCAAATTCAGTGTTGCCAGCTTCAGCTGGTGAGTGAAAATTTTGGTTACCTAACATTGAACGTCCTTGATCAATCAAAATTACTCTCACTCGCAAGCTGTCAAAATTAGGAAGGTGATGTCAAACCACTAAACAGAAGGTAGGAGCATTTGAGCGTGTATTGGTGCATCCAAATTTCTTGTAGAAAATGATCCAAACCACTTTCTCTGTAACCGTCTCTCATCTAGAAGCTGGTTTTGTTTATGTTTACTGTTTTCTGGTACACTTTGTTTACGTTTTCTTGGCACGGAGTGAAGCATTGGCGTATTGGCATCAACTTCGTGAGCCTGACGTTTTTCTGATTTTTAGTTAGTGTCAACATGATTTCAGCTGGATTTATTTTGATCATCTGTCAAAATCAGTGTTGCCTGTAAAATTATTCTCAAATTTTCTTTAAAAAGATGAAAATTTGAAATCTTTCTAAATTTTCATGAAAAAATCTAAAAAAAAAGAAAGAAACCCATCCAAAGTGCGCCTCCACGATCATTCATTAGCTGTCAGCTTAGCCGCGGCTTGCCCTGGACCTGCATTTATCTTACTTAGGGCTTCTTGCCGGACTGCCAGGGTTCTTGTCCATGCTGCCCTCCGGGGTCCATGCCGAAACCTCGTGCTTGATTTAGTGCACCGCAAAGTAAGTTGTAATTCTGTTATCCGATTGCACGAACTCGTAAATTTCGCCGTAAAATTCTTGGTTCCCAAGAACCATTCTAAACCCCGGGAATCGTTTGATCTTGCAGAACTTGTACCCCCTCCCCCTTCCCCTTAACTCCCGAGAGCAAATAAAAACATTAAGGTGCAACGGTGCGCATGACAAATTGTAGTTCCAGTTTAAACTGAATAATGACCACTTTGGGCCGCGCACCACCACAAATTAGCCCCACCGCGCGAGCTTGTCTTACAAGAGAGTCAACTATCGGTTGTCTCGTAACGCCTGGTCCGGTAATCGCGGTGTAATCACCGGTTGACCTGTCATAACTCGCAGTCGCCGCCGCCGCAGGCAGAAGTGCCCGGCAAATCTGGCTGGCCGCGAGGTTGTGGAACTTGAGGTTGAAAGAATTTGGTCCAAGAAGCAAAACTTAGATTTGAATTAAAAATGAGTACATTTTTATGAAACTGTAGCCCATGTCAACACAGCTGTCAAATTGATATGAAAAGTCAACCATAGAATTCACCACCTTGACGTTGATCAGTCATGTCCAGGGATGCCAGATGAACTAGTCAAATAACTCAAATATCTGTCAATGTTTGCAAAAAGTCTGTAACGAAAAATTGTCCCTTAGTAAGCTTACCAAGTGTCAAACTGAAATTTCAACCTTTTAATTCTTAGTTTTGAAATTTAAGGCAAAAAATAAAGATAAATCACAAATTTGAGCACCTTCCTGTAATCGTGTATCCACATGACATCAAACAACATTCTAGTTCAAACCTCAAAATTCCACCACCTTGGCCGTCCAATCCCCCCACGTGTCGATGTCTCCAAACGGTCATAAACAACCGCCACAGTGTGCCATAATGGTCGGCAATCGCGGCTTGCTAATCAGTGCCCTGCAGGACCCCAAACTATTCATTATAGCTGTGTTTTTTTCTCTTTCTTTAACGTCTTTGTTGTCATAGACATCGCTGGTCCCGGCACACTTGGATGGGGGTCTTTTTTTCTTCTTCTTGTGCTTGTCTCCGCTCTAACAAATTGCTTCTGGTTGTTGGCAACACTTTTATGCATAAATCGATGGTGGTCAACATGGGCGATTAATGTAAGTGGAGTGGACACTGAGGGAAATTTGTGAGGAAAAAGCGTAGATTAGAGTTCAAAAGGCGCCTTATGTAGAAGTTTTTTTTTAAATAAAATTATAAAGATGATGGAGTCTTCAAACGAGGAACTGAGAAGGAAACATCCATATAAGCTTCGAAAAAAAATCCTGGTCTCCGAAAATCATTCAAAAACAACTAAAAATCATTTAGTTATTTTACAAGGCGCCTAACAAATTTAAAAGATTTAACAGTTTGTTTTAGATAAATAACGATCTACAATTGAAACAGTTACAGGAAAGTATTTTTTGAAACATTTTTTTTGTATGTTGAATTGCTTAAAGCTCAGTTAGGCGCCTTTTGAAAACTGATTTCTATATGTTGCAAGCAAACAATGCGTAAAATTATTCAAGAAGGATTTAAAAACAGACTAAATTTTTAAAGGCTCCTAACAAATCTAATGCCTTCTTTTAAATATTAATGCAATATTGCATGCAATATTGCCTCTGTCTCGTCAGAGGCGCTGGAGCAGAAATCCCACGTTAGAGGAAGGCCATGCCCCGGGGGGCGTAGTGCCAATAGTTTCGTTTTTTGCAATATTGTACAAAGCGCCTTATAAATTAAAAAGATTCACTAATCATTCAGAAAAAAGTACTTTCAAAAATCATAATATGCAAATAATATTCCTTAAGGTTCAATAAGGCGCTTATTAAAAATGAGTCTATGAAAAAAATAAATTTAATGAAACAGTCTTGAAGTTGTAGGCAAATGCTGCGACAAACCTTCAAGAAGTATTCAAAACTAACATAATTTTACAAGGCGCCTTATAATCTATAACATTTAATAGAGAATTATGCAAGTTTATTATATAAAATCATCAATTTGGAAGCTAAAATATTTAAAAATAATGAAGGCTCCTTTAAACAACTGATCATAAATGAGACAGTAACATATTTTAATTATTGCAGCTTTCATGAAATTGTAAGCAAATACTGCGAAGAAGTCATAAATCAAAATTTAAATTAAACAAGACGCCTAGAAATATTGAAAGAATTTATGGCAATTTTGGGAACAAAAAACCAATTATCTTCAAGTTTATAGTTTAAATTCTCAATTTGTAAGTTAAATTGAGTTAAGTCCAGTAAGGCGTCTTATGGAAACTGATTTAAAATGGGACTGGGAAACTGAGAACAATTATTCAGGGTGAAATTAAAAATCAATGCACCAACCAAGGCGCCTTTTAAATATAAAAGAGCTATTGGTAATTTAGAAAAATAATTTCTGAATCAATATAACTTTCTATTTCCGATGTTTTGTTATTAAAATTAGCTGTAAGTTATTATTTTTTAAGGAGTTCAATAAGGCGCCTTTAAAAAAAATGATTATCCACGGGGCACTGATATTTTTTTTTGTCAATTTAAGTAGCTTTTTTGAAGTCGCAGGCAAAAAAATCATTAAGGAAGGAGTCAAATTCTAACAGAATTTAACAAGACGCCTTATCGCTTGAAATGATTTATTCATTATTTTGGAATAAAATCACTAACGATTTAAATAATTTAATGGAACATTATTGTGTTTAGTTAATAAATCGCAAGTTAAATTTTTAAAGAGTTGAAAAAGCGCCTTTTAAACTGAGCATAAATGGGACACTGGTCTTGTATAAGGTTTGAAGCTTTCCTGGAGTCCTAAGCAAACACTGCATGGAATCGTTCAGAAGGATTTAAAATCAAATAAAAATGTACAAGGCGCCTAAACTAAACAATGATTTTAAGGTCAATGTGCCGACTATAAAAAACCCGATTACTAACGGGACACTAATTAAAATCATCTTGTATAACTTATGCAGCTTTCCTTAAGTTGTTAGCAATTACTATAAAAATAACTCTGGAAAGATTAAGAATCTAAAAAGACGCCTTATAAATTTAAAGGAGTATAAGGTAATTTCAGAAGTAATGGCATTCAATTATTTATGCACAGTTGTTTTGACATTTAATGATTTTATTCATTCAATTGTTAAACATTTAAAAAATTCTTAAAGGCGCCTTTGCACATAAAAATGTCGCTGAGACAATTGGAAAAAATACCTTAATGGATTCATGCGGATTTTGTGCAATCTTTAACAAATACTGAGAAAATAATTCGAATGCAATTATAATCCAATATTGTTTTGATCAAGGCGCCTTATGAATAAAGATAATGGTAAGGTCATTTCAGAGCAAAATTCGCAAAAAAGAGATAATTGTTCAACAAATGATGAATTCTATGATAATCCTTAAAAATCAGTCTTAAATTATCGTAAATTTCTCAAAATGTTTTAAAATGCAAAAAAAATCAGACAAACTTCCCAAATTGCTTATTTTTTCAAATCAATTGCGTCAAAATAAATTTTCATTTTTTTTAATATACATTGTTTACAATGAAAAACCGAGAGTTTAGAGAGAATACACAAACAGATCCCTTTATCAGACAAGATAAAATCTTTGCTAGGCACCTTATTTAAAAATTAAGCTAGCTTTTTGCTTAGTCTCAACTGAAAAAGAAATAAAAATATAAATTCGACAGACATTTAAGAAGGAAGGACACTAAGGACACTGAGGTGTTGAAACGATGAACGGTTTCACAAGGCGGCTTATAAAAATAATAGTTCCAATAGACACCTTCAACAAACTTGGATATTTTTTTTCTAGAGGCTTCTCTTGAAGAATGCACTGAGTTAAATGCACATGCCAAATGAATGGAAATTACAAGATCATTCGAGAACACTGGGTACAATCTGAACGTATGTAGATAAAACGAAATTTTTATACATTTTCTTGGACAAAGAATTTTGTTAAACTTCGAAAAATATACGTACATAATTCTGAAATACTACAGGCAATTAAAAAAGTTTAAAAGTTTTACCAACGACACTGAGTTAAACATATCAAATTGGTAATGAAAAATGATTAAAAATCGCGGCGCCTCATAAACAAATTCATAGTCTTTTCATAAAATTCACTGAAATCAATTTCCACGCCTAATTTATGATCCTTGTAACAAGCTAAGGATCAAAAGATGACATTTGAAAAACTCAAGGTTTAAAGGATTAAATTGTAGAAGTGCCTAATAGATAAAACATTCTTAAAATAATTTGTAGGATTCACGAGGCGCCTTAAATATAAAACAGATTTTGATTATTAAAATAGAAACACACACCGAAAACGAAAACTTATGCGCTGATAATCGCTGGGTTTGGCCGCTCAAACCTTAAGCGTAGGATGCAAATTAAGACATAAATCAGCATTCGGTTAGAGGTAGAGTGGAATAATTTCTTTATTAGCGAACGGAGGTGGCACGGAGAGAAAAAAAACACCGACGTGCGAGAATGATAATGGCTGGGCGAGCCACGCCGCATTGATTGGAGCAACGTTCTGGGTTCGAATCTCGACCCTGACACCAGAAGTGGAGAGTACAAAAAAATGATTAATGACATTGGGAGTGGGGACATCTTTGCGCGCGCTGAATAAAGTGAGGGTGGAGATTATTCGCGAGAGAAAACAAATGGAAACCATCCGCCATTATGGCAGATAATGGCCGGTGTCGGACCCGCGGGTGCCATAAATCTTCATTTGTTGGTAATTTAGTCATCAGAGTGGGTGCTACCGTGCTTACTTGAGCCGGCCATAGAAACCGGTGGGAATGGAATTATACTCTCAGTGCAAATCTCTGGCCACCGTAGATTGTCCTTCAAGGTCTGGTAGTGGAAGGAAATGCGTCTTACCTGGAAAAAGAAAAAAAAATAAAGAAGTGTCATGAAAACTGGCAACACTGCATTTGTGACAAAACCGTTCAAACCAAATGTCATTATGACATTTCGTCAAAATTGGGTAATATTTCGGAAAATATGGCCATTACGGTCCAGACCCACTAAACGCGCACCCCATCAACAGTTTATCGACCAAGGCTTGACCCAAAACATGCTTTCCAAACCATCATTAATCAGACCCAGTGTTACAACCTGTGCAACTAATAGATTTCGTGGTTGTGTTTCACCACAACAACACTGACAGGTGTGACTTTTCGGGTTTGTTTCCGCGCGCCGGGTTAAATTAATCAACTCTCGCTCAACGCTGACACTCCCCCTTTGGTTGTCACGCGGTTTGACAGTTACAGTACGAAGGTGGTGGTGCGACACTTTTCAATCAAAACATTTGCAGACGAACTGTCAATTTTTGTACAGCGCTCACGCACACCACTAAACGAAAACCAAAACAAACGCTTGATGATGTGTTTTGGTTCTTGTAGGCGCCTTATCGTCAGCGGGTCAACTGTCAAACTATCAAGCTTCTACTGTACCCCTAAAAGGGGGGCCCCGGTGAGCTGGAAGCTGGCAGTGTGCTGTGGAGTGTTTTGTAATATTTAAATGAACTGTTCTCGTGAATGAAAAGAAAAAATCACAACGCGGTGATTTGCGTGAGCGAAAAGCGGTCCCATTGATTTATGATTTATGGGAATTGTTTTGATCCGTGACGGGAAGGGAACGGTCGCGTGGGCTGGACGCATTGATCGGATTCATGAGTGACTGAAGGGAAGTGTGACACAATATGGTTGAAGTGGTTTGTTGAAAGTATAGAAATTAAAAACGTTTTAGTAATCTTTACAACTTTCAAAACATTTGAACATCTGTCAAATCGGCAACACTGATTGTTTACTAACGAGAATTTATTTGAAAAAAAATATAAAAACAGCCTTATTCTCTAGGAAGAAATATCGATTTGGAAATCTAAGCGCCTTAATAAACATTGATAAACAAAAGTGAACGCAAATATAACAAAAAAGATTGCATGCTTAAAATATATTGAAAAAAGCATGGTGCTTTGATTATTTTTTCAATATTTCATATTTTTTGTCATACTCCAAAACTTTTGAAAGGCACTTCGATCGACAATAGGCCTGATGACATCCCTCACATAATGCGCTTCGATATTTGAGCTATAAGGCGCTTCTATTTTCAATTCAACGGGCCAAAAACACTTTTTATCGATAAGGCGCTTTAGTTATTATTTTGTGCCTTATTAAAAAATTTATGTCCAAAACAATTTGGAGTATTCAGCTACTGATAAAAATTACAACTCAAAAGGTTGACAAATCAGAGGGAGACTGTGTAACCACTTGAAGATCGTAACGTCAGTAGAAAATCAAAACGCCTTATAAAAAGAAAATGATGATGGATTCAGCTGTACACTGAAACGTTTTTCAAAAAATCCTATCAGTGACATTTGAATATCAAGGCTCCTAAAAAAAAGATAATGAAAAACTTAGTTGAAAATTGTTGAGCGTTATAACATGATTATATCCTGATTATCTAAGCGCCTTATTCAACAGATAAAGGTTTCTTTTTATAAAATAGTAAGGAGATGGTGAAATCTTATGAACGGCTATGAGCCACAGCTGAGGATGCTTATTGAATCAAATGAAGATCAAAGCGCTTTAGTATAATTTCAGTTCAACATTGAAACGCCTTAAAATAAGATGGTAAAGTCTGGTAAAATCGAAGCGCCTTAAAAAACCCAATCAGGCCAAAATAAAACACTTTTCAAAATCATAATTTTAAGTAAGTTGAACATCAAAGCGCCTTATACAAAAGGTGATCCCCCGATAAAGATCTAAGCGCCTTATAAATAGATGAAAAATTAGACAAAAATCTAAAAGATACACCCAGAACTGGGCATCGGCATACGAGAGGATAAAGAGCACGATTCGGTAGTAAAATGGTACTGTGTGCGGACGGAGAGGATACATCCCGAAATTACCGAGAGTACTTTACTCATGGTTCATTTTCCAAAAAAGTTCATCTATCAAAAAAAAAGTACCGGTACCGAGACTCGAACCCAAGACCTTCGGCATATTGAACCGTGCCTTTGCCGTATGGGCCACCATGGTTCGGTGACTAAATGGCGGTCGTTTATCCATATAAGCCACTCATAGGATGAACTGAGTAGTGCGGTGCCTGTGTGGACGCGCAGTCCTGTTTTTTCGTGTTATTTTCCGTCTCTTTTGTGTCGCTGTTCGAGTGCTTGGGGTGATTGGTCAGTATAACTAAATAATGGCATCAGTAGTGCGGTGCCTGTGTGGACGCGCAGTCCTGTTTTTTTTTTTCGTTTTATTTTTCGTCTCTTTTGTGTTGGGTACATGGGGTGATTGGATTTCTTCTTCTTCTTTTTTCATATATTTTTTGATCGCGCGTTCGTTGGCCGATGAATTTTATTTTTGTTCTCTTTATATAGTTTTCGATAGAAACGATCCGATTTTTGTTTTTTGAGACAAGCAAGTCGTATTGCTGGATTAAGTCCTTTCCATATCATCGAGGATCGGAAGGCACGTCGACGGATATGTTTTAAGGCTTATGATATAAAATAATTTTAATGAATGAAGCCCTTCCTACATCACCGTTGATCGGAAGGCACGCCGACGGAGAATTTCTGGAGAATCGCGGTCGAATTAATACTATATTTAAATCCCTAGATAGGTATCTTTCCGCAGCCGGCTGCCTAAGATTTTTAAAATTTCAACCGATAAACAAATTGCTCATGGTCGCATCACCTACCACAGTGAATCCTGACCTCATACCCATCTTACTAACCCCTCAAAACTCATGTGATACTTTGTCGGAGACGCAGTCGATTTGGCGGTCCCATCACTCAAGTATCGGCTAACATTCCCATCCACTTCCCCGTGTCTTACCACTGGTCGTGGCCGGCGTCGGTATTGATCAGCATGATAGGGACCTTTGAAAATTGCGAAGGGGTGATGATTGGTTCCTACTTTTCATCTGTGGTCCACGGAGCAATGTTTGGGGGTCCTGGTCAATAACGAAGTAGCAGCTACGGGTAGACACCAATGCTATGCTATGCTATGCTATGCTATAAGCCACTCATAGGATGAACTGTTCCAATGAACGAATGAACACGTGAGAGGACTTTACTCTTGCAAAATAGCACTTTCCTCACGTTTATTTTCGTGAGGACTATCCCCTCGATCTTTAACTTTGGGTGTATCCTATGTTTTATTATGACAGCCGCAGTCAAATTTAAAAGCGCCTCATTCAAAATAAAGGTTAAGTCAGTTGAAAATGTAGGCGCCTTCAAACAAGCCTGCTGAAGATTGAAACAACTTATGAAAATAAGGCAGTGAAGTTAGATCGAGAACGAAGTGCCTCATAGAAGAGTGTAATTGAGTCAGATAAACATCGGAGTGCCTTACTTAACCCTCTACCGACCATTTTTTTTTTCGACTTTCGTTTTACGAGAAATTTACTTCTCTTGTTTTATGTTTTTCTTGCTTCATTTTTAGCATTTTAATTTGCATTTATCTTGTTTAGTTTATGTTTGTTTTTGGTAGTATTTGGCCTG
Source organism: Culex quinquefasciatus (assembly GCF_015732765.1). Lineage (NCBI taxonomy): Eukaryota > Metazoa > Arthropoda > Insecta > Diptera > Culicidae > Culex > Culex quinquefasciatus. Next base: position 94,244,517 of record NC_051861.1, read on the forward strand.
TTCTACCACCTCTATCATTACATTTTGCCTATCTATTTTTTTCATGTTTTTACAGTCACTTTTTCGATTTTTAGCTTGTTTATCACATTTTCTGCTATAAAAAGGCACCATTCTCAAAAATGTCAGCAATAAACACAGCCAAAGTTGACCCCTTAAAAAAACATTTTTAAAAATATTGACAAAGTCACATTAAACAATTAAAACTTCCAACCCATAAATTTTCTAAAATTTTAAGAGTTCTTCTTTCCAATGCTTTTTAAAGATCAAAAATTGATTGTAAAATGTATTTTTGGCGAATTTTTCAATCGAAGGTTGTAGAGGGTTGAGCCTTACAAAATGATTATATCCTGATTATAGAAGCGCCTTATTTAACAGATGGAGGAATCTTTTTATTTAAAGAATAAAAGAAAATTTCAGTTCAACATAGAAGCGCATTAAAATAAGATGGTGAAGTCTGGTAAAATCGATGCGCCTAAACAAATCTAATAAGGCCTGCTAAATACTATGTGTCTAGTTTTGTAATGAAATTTGATGTTTTGCAACCCTGACAACTAACCATAGACAATAATAAGTGTACTTACCCTAGTTACCTAACCCACCTGTAAAACACACACAAATTACAAGCAAACACACAAACACACAACATACCAACTTGTACGCCCCACACCAAACAGGTAAATACCTACAGACAAAACGACACAAATTGTACAGACATACACAAACCCCAAAACCAGCACCACTGCTACGCGAGATCTGTCATCTCGGCGCAGCATAATAGATGTAAACACAAAACATAATTGCAATAAAAGTCAAATCTACAACGAACCGTCGCGGAGTTCAGTTCGCGTCACAGTAAAAGCGGCAATTTTACTTGAACCAAGTCCGAAATACTAAGTCGCGGGTGTGATTAGTGGGAGAGAACATGCAGAGGAGTTAGTGTGGAGGAAGAAGGCATGCAAGGAGCGGAATAAAGGAAAAGGAGTGAGGAAGTTCATGCAAGAAGAAGGTTCTGGGGGAAATGAAGTTTGGGGACACAAGCCGTCGGTGATCCGGGACGGCCGAAACTTGTGTCCAGTGCGTGGACAAGGCCAATACACGACTCTTTTCAATATTATGATTAAGTCAGTTGAAGAATTAGGCGCCTTTAACAAGTTCGAAACATCTTATGAAAAGAAGATGGTTGAAGCGCCTTACGAAAGAGCCTAGCAAAGTCAGTTAAATCGAGCTACCTTATATCAAAATAATGGTTAAGTTAGTTGAAAATAAATTCGCAATCAAAAGAACATGACGACCAGATGTTTGAAGCGCCTTATACAAATGATCATGGCAGATTATGATCAAGGCGTCTAATCAAAAGTCTTACTAAGCCAAAACATGACAAGATCAGTTTAAGATAAAAGCACATTATAAAAATATAATGATGAAGTCAGAAGATGCGCCTTACAAACAAGTCAAACTTCACTTCTTGAAAAAAAGATTTAAAATTTACTTGAAGACGCGCCTTACAAAAATAAGATGGTGGAGCCAAATGAAGACCAAATCACCTTCCAAAAAGTGTCTGACAATGTCATTAGAAATCGAGTGAAGAGATAATGATGATTTGAAAATCGAAGCGCCTTATACAAGTGATAAAAAAATTAAGATAAAAGCGCCTTATAAAAATGATGACATTACACGACCTTACTCGACACACTAAAAAAACATTAGTTGAAGCCTAAAGTGCCTTTAAAATGATAATGACGATCTTACGACCGAAGCGCCTTATACAAATGATAATTATCAGATGAATATCAAAGCGTCTTAAAAAAATGATAAGGGGATGACAATCGGAGCGTTTAACACAGACAAAACCAGAAAAGATCAGTTGAAGATATAAGCTTCTTAAGCAAAATAAGATGATGAAGTCAGAGCAAGGTTGAAGCGGCTTATAAAAAGTATAACAATGCTGGTTGAAAAAGAAAATACTTAAGAGAAAAGATTTTGAAAAAGTTTGGTGAAGACCAAATTTAGACCAAAGAAAATGATGATCCTAAAATTAAAGTTGAAAAAAGCGACATTTTACAAAAAAGTGAAACAGTTAGGTGGAATCCTAATGATGATAATGATCTGTAGATTTATGCGCCTTTTTAAAAATGATGTCGGGCTATCGGAGTGCCTTACACACAGAAAAAGAACGACACGATTTCTCGTTGAAGACCGAATCGACTTACAATACCAGTTAAAAGTCGAGACACTGTTTTAAAAATATGTTGAAAAAGTTTGTGGAAGACTAAAGCGCCTTAATGATAATCTGACGATTGAAGCACTGACTATCAAATGACAATCGAACCGTTTTGCACAGACATAACATGACAAAATTAGTAGAAGATTCAAGCGCCTAAGAAATTACATGGTTGAGTGAGATTGAGATCAAGGCGCCTTTTGAAAAGTCTGACAATACCGGACAAAATTGAGACATTTTACAAGAAGAATAGACCAAAGCGACTTTAAAAAGATTTCAAGACGATCTGACGATTGAAGCGCCTAACACAAATGATGATTATAAGATAAAGATCAAGACGCCTTGATAACAAAGACAATATAATTTAAATAAAGAAGCACAGTTAAAAATGAAATGGAGAAGTTAGACAAAGATCAAAGCGCCTTACAAAAATTTCTCTTCATGCCAGTGAAAAATCTATACTAAAAATGATGAAAAAGATTACAGAAGACCAACATTCAATGTCTTAAAAATATGATAATATAATTCGATCAAACAAAGTGAAACTTATGAATTCAGTTAAATATCGAAGAGCATTTTAAATTACAACTTTAAGTAAAAAAAAGATAAGAAAAAAGATTAGGCGCCTTATACAAAAAGTAAGCTAATTTGAACATCAAAGCAAAGAACTGTGAGCCAGTCATTGAATGTCTTAAATGTTTGAATAAATTCTGGATAATCTGTACCCTGGATTAAAATACAAGACTAAATTTTATTCTAACTAATTGTGTAAACCAAAAAACAAAACGCATTAACTAGGAAGTATTAAGATTCCAAAAATGACAAAATAACAAAAACAAAACAGCAATATCCCATTATTTAATAGCTCACTGACCGATGCAAACCAGAACCCGAAGCTGCCCAAAGGCGCTAATTTGCTTTGCCGCTGAAATCTACGGTCCGCATTCCCGTGTTTGCCTTGAACAAGCAATTAAGTTCGAAAGTCGTAAAGTGACTAAATCCTTCGGCACACTCGCCAGACACGAACGCACCACCAAGAATAGTAGAAGCTACTACTGCGCTGGCTGCCACTGTCCTGTCTTCACGACGACGAATCCATTTATTTTCTCAGAAATAAATCACTCCTGCTCCCACCAACCCATCACCGTCATCATCGTCATCGGATGCCGTCTGGGCCAAGTCTCGACGCGGGAAAAGCGCCATCCGAACGTCGCGACGTCTTCGCCTTCGAGAAAATGAAAATTATTAAGATCGCCCAGAGTGAACCGATTCTGAGCCCCCCCCCCCCCCTCCCCGTTGGCCACCCAAGCGTAGCGCGCCATGTAAATAAACCATTTATAATTGAGATCGAGGTGAAAATGGCAACACTGCCATGCCAAAGGGGGAAAAGGGGGAGGTGGGAGATGGAAAGTGCACGCGACAATTAGTTGCGATGGCACAAAGCATAAAATATGCTTTTTGAGCACTCGGTGCACTTTACCGGAGGAATTCGCATTCTCTGTTGGGAAAGTACTGTGGGAAGGTGAGAAATTGGAATTTAATTGGAATTAAGCTTAAAACTAATTCGTAATTTTAGACCCGGAATCTCTTAGTACCCAAAATACTCAAGATATCCAAGTGTACAATCTTTATAGCCCTAAATATCTTCAATCCTTAAAATGATTAGAGCAGGGGTGACCAAAATATGGCCCGCGCGGTAATTTTTGACCATTTGATCCATCTGAAAAGCAATTTTTATAATTTAAAAAACAAGGTTAAGGTGATGTATTTTTGAGATTATTTTCCATTTTGTTAATATAAAACTAATGATTTATTCATGCATTGAGCCAAAATAAACGTAAAAATTATTTTACCGAATGATCTATCTTATTGAAACTATTTGAAAATAGTAAATTTCGTTGAAATATTCATTGAACATATTTGGAAACGGGTTATAAAGTGTTTAAATTTGACTAAAGTAGAAGGTAAGATGGCAAAAATATTGGTAACCCATATTTATTCAAAAATCAAAATGCGTTTTTTTATAAGCTGGGCCTCCAAAAATATAACTTATGATTATCCGGCTGACTCATAAACAATTTTTTAAATTTTGTGAAAATTGGAGGATTTTTTATATCTATGATATTTTTTTTGCTTTTTTGTTTTGTTTTGTTTTGTACAGTCATCCAACATATTCGGAACACCCACAAATTCGGAACACTTTTGTGAAAATTTGTCAATAGCATGCCAAATGCATCTTTCCTGGCGACACTTCTATTTTTAAGGACTTTTATTTGGCCATTCTGTTGCTACTTTATCAGCAAAAGTAGTTCTTTTTGAACAAAAACTACATTTCGGGACTATTTTAACCCGAGCTGCAAAACACTGCCTAAAAATTGCCTGTTCCATAATTGTGGGATGTTATTGTGCCTCCCAAAATTGTGGAACATCTGAATTTAACAGATATTTTCACAAAAAAGTTATCAGACCATTCATAAAACATTACTAAGCTTGAGTTTCATTGATTCCAGTGTGTGAAGTCATTATTTTGTAGAAAATATGTACTCAAAGAGAGAATCAAAGTTTGTTTACATCCGTAAGAAACAAGTGTTCCGAATTTGTGGACTTCAGGGGTCAATGTTTTTTTTTTTTTTGAAAACTTGATAAAAACGTAAAAATTTACAGCCGGTCGCAAGAAAAGCTTTAACATACAGGTAAAAGCAAGTCATTATGTTCTGTAAACTGTTCCGAATATGAGGGATGACTGTAGATCAAAATAAATTTGAACTAATGATTGTAAGTTTTTTTTGACAAAACTTCGTAAAAATGTCAATTTCTGTTCTCTTATATTTAAATGGCGGTAATGTCCATAAATACCTGTTGTTTCAAAGTACTTCAGCTGACATAAATTTAAAAAAATATTTGCAACGACTTTGAATGCTTTAAATCAGAATCCTCAAATATTAATTCCACAAAATCAACTTCTTGTTATCGTCTTCTCACAATCCAAAGGTTGCTGGTTCGAATCCCGCGGCGGGCGCTCTAAAATTCTTCGTGTAAATATGGGTATTCGGCGCCGTCGCTCCGTGCCATACTCTAGTACACTTAGGAGCCCAGGGCGGCGAAGTCCTTGTAGTTAAAAAGGAAGACACTAGTGGTTGGTACTAGCAATGGTGGCCGACAGCTATAAAGTCTACTTCGTTTCGTTATCGTCTTCTACCAGTTTTGAAAAAATGTATTGTTTTCTTGCAATTCCGAAAATACTTACATTTCCTGTCATTCTCCAATAGGGCGTCCCAAAAAAATTAAAAGTTGTCAAATCTTTTGTGCTCACCCCTAGAATGATATATGACCGATTCTTAGCGAAGCTACACCAAAATGTCACTTTTTTCAATTTTCAATTTGATTTTTAATATGAAAGATTTCATTTTTATTATGATCCAATAATTGCAATGTGCTTTAAATGCGTTTTCTTACCTCAAAAACCAAAAATATTGACCAAATATGGTCTGCAAGCCATTGAATGGGAGAGGAGTTTTTTCATAAATCTGCTCCTTTCGTTGTCCCGTCACGAAAAGAAATGGCTGGCAAAAACTCAAATTGCAACCAATTCGTTCAGTTCAAGGAGCAAAAGATTCGTTTTTCAATTTGTGATAATGTGTAGAAGAGCAAAAGTTTTTAAAAACAAACTGGCAAAACTGTAGCGATTTTGGTAGTGTGTTTAAAAGTCCAGTTTTACGATGTTGTCCCGTCACGCTACATTTTTATTTCAGGGGAAGCACAGGTACTATATGGTTCATTCTACATGATATTTCTTTGTAGAAAAATCAATTATCTTTCCAAATACATTGGGGGGTTTCTTCCTTCATTTTGCCACTACAGCCAACACGCTGAAAAAAAACTGGGATATTTTTAGAAAAGGAGCCGAAGAATCGGTCATATTAGGATGTCAGGAACAATGTTTCCGTACAACAAAAAATTCCCAAAAATGGTTTACAACTCGCGCGCGGAGCTTGAATGAAAAAAGTGCATTTTTCGAGTATTTTTTAGAAATGCGCATAACAATCATACTGAAGTCATTCAAATTTGGTCGCCTTGGGCTTCAAGTTATAGTTTAATGTCCCCTGAACAAATTCCTGTACAGACATAGTCCATTAAAGCTTGTGTTTGGGCATGGTAGGGCATTTTAGGGAAAAAATGTTGTATTTTTTAGCTTAAAAAATTCAAAAACCACTCTCTAAAACGAGATTTTAGACAATTTCACGGCGATTATTTTGCTTTTTTCAACTTTCATTTTATGTCCACGCAAAGCCGAGATATTTGCATTTTAGTGAACAAAAAGTGACAAATTTTCAAAATTCTTAAGCGTTTTTAGCATAAAACATTGGCTGCTATGATTACAAAAGGGACGGCATATATTTTGGATATTTTTATTTTGCTCGTTCAAAAACGACATTTGTTAATAACACTTCATGAAAAATATGAGGTTTTATCACAATGTGACGTAAACGACATATTTATAAGTACAGCTCTGCGATCTTCTCGATATGGGTAACTATTTTTGAAATAATACGTTTTTTTATAAATATATTCGTTTCATTCGAATATAATATGCAAAAAAAATCACGTTCACAGCTTGGATTTAATTTTGATTTATGATTATTTGTCGTTTACGACACATTGTGAGAAAATCTCATGTTTTTTCATGAAATATCATTAACAAATACCGTTTTTGAGTGAGCAAAATAAAAATATCCAAAATATATGCATTTGCGTTTGTAATCGTAGTAGCCAATGTTTTATGCAAAAAAACGCTTATATACTAATTTTTTTGAAAATTAGTAACTTTTGTATCTCAGCTTTGCGTGGACATAAATTGAATGTTAAAAAAAGCAAAATAATCGCCGTGAAATTTCCCAAAAGCTGAATGCTTTAGTTTAGTTTTCTATTGAGAAAATTTTGGTACCCTAACATGTATAGGTCATCGCTGAATTTTTCAAGTTATCGCAGTTTTAGCGAAAAAAAAGTCTATTTTTTCCCGTTTTCGTCATTTTCCCATTTTTGCGCGTGTCGAAAAACCCAGTTTTTATTTTCAAAAATCAGTATCTCAGATTATGTTATGTGAAATTTTCCGAGGAATCCGATAAAAATATTTTCAGACATAGGCTTTTTGGTCCCGAGATAGCCAATAGCAAAACTAATCATCTTTTTTTTGCGTCTAGAACAGCTAAAATCGGATGAAATGGCGCGGAGATATGATTTTTTGAAAAAAGTGGTTTTTGCGAAAAATGACGAAAATTACCATTTTTCAGACCACCCTAACACGGCGTAGGTCATCCTAATGGCCAAACAAAAAAATACGGGAACCCCCAGAAAATTTTTAGCCCGATCGGAGAACTATTTTTTCGAATCATGCTGTTTTCGTGGGGAATTGCTGTATATCATTTGGGTGCTGAAAAGTTCAACTTATCATAATCAAAATGAACAGTGCTGAAAAGTTTTTTTTTAGCACCTGAATTCATCATGTTGTTATCTATTCAAATTATTTTCATTCTTTTTTTTTTTTTTTTTGAATTAAATATACTTTATTGAATCTTTCTTATAATAATTACATTTGATTTACATAATAAGTGGTCAGCTGTGGCTCTTCAGCTTTAGTTTGCTTTTCGTGATTTAAACACTGTTCATATTCATAACTTTAAAAGTATATGATTTATCATTTTTGTAACACTAGGTACAATGAGGAAAAAAAAATTAAGAAAACATAACCTAACCTAAAACTAACTTAATCTTACCATAAACTAAACCAATCCTTGAATCAAGGGGTATTCAGATATAGCACATTTTTCCCTGAATTTCAAACATTTTTCTTGAATCTTCTGATCCAACATTTTTACTTCTGCTAATTCATGAACCTCACTTGATCTTGTCCAGCCAGGAACATTCAAAACCATTTTGAGTACCTTGTTTTGGACACGCTGGAGCTTCAATTTATGAGTTCTAGCGCAACACTCCCAAACAGGTACTGCATACTCAATAACGGGGTAAATTATTTGTTTGTAAACTGCTAGCTTATTTTTCAAAGATAGCTTTGATTTTCTGTTAATTAAAGGATACAAACACCTGATGAGAATGCTGCACTTGTTCAATATTTTATCTACATGCTGCCGAAACAATAGTTTCGAGTCAAGTATGAGACCTAAATAGACAACTTCCTTTGACCAGGGTATTGAAACATCATTCATTTTAATCAAAACATCATCCTTTGGGACAAATCTGGCCGATTTGGAAAGTGGAAAAATGATGGTTTGAGTTTTGGCTGCATTTATGCGAATTTTCCAGTCGCCAAAGTATTCGGAAAGAACGTCAAGACCCTTCTGAAGACGGCCAACTAAATATCTGGTTATTTTACCCTTATAAATAACGGCAGTGTCATCAGCAAAAAGTGACAACACACCATTACCAGGAAGAGTAGGCAAATCAGATGTAAAAATATTGTACAGAAGTGGGCCAAGAATACTTCCTTGGGAACCCCAGCATCAATGTTGAATAATCCAGAAGCAATCCCATTCAGAAAACCCTGAACGATCTCTCCGAAAGATAGTGCTGGATAATTTTGATAAGATACATTGGAAAACCGTATAAATACAGTTTATGTATCAAACCATCATGCCAAACATTGTCAAAAGCCTTCTCAACATCCAACAAAGCCATAGCAGTTGATTTAGACTCAAGCTTGTTCTGCTTGATGATTTTAGTTACTCTCGTAAGCTGATGAGCAGTATTATGTCCCTTTCGGAAGCCAAACTGCTCATTCAAAATTATATTATTATCGTTGGTAAAATCCAAAAGCCTTGAATAGATGACCTTCTCAAAGAGTTTGGACAGACTACTCAAAAGACTAATGGGACGATAACTTGTTGGCGATGTTGGATCTTTTGAGGCTTCAAAATTGGTATGACTTTGCCCAGCTTCCAATTGGTGGGGAAGTAACCAAGTTGCAAACATTTATTGAAAATATTGGCTAGATGTTGAAAGAACTGATCACTCTGTTTTTTCAACACTAGATTAAAATGTTATCAAAGCCAGGAGCTTTCATATTTTTCATTTGTTTAACTGCAACTTTGACTTCCTCACCAGAAACATGGGAATCTGCAGGAAATTCAAAGGTAGAGTCATTGATTGTTGAAATACTATTGGCAACTGATGTTTCTTTACGGCTGGTCATGGAAGCGCCAAGATTATGTGAACTAACAAAATGAAGCCCAAGTGCATTTGCCTTTTCCTCGGATGTAATCAAAGGAGAATCCTCAACAATAAGAGGAGGAATAGGCTTTGGTTTGTTTTTAAGAACTTTTGAAAGTTTCCAAAATGGTTTTGAATAATTCCCAAGCTGGCTTACATGTTTTGAAAATTCTTGATTTCTGATATTGTCAAGTCGGTCTTGTATGATTTTGTTCAAATTGTTAACTGAAATCTTTTGTCATAGTCCCCAGTCCGTTGATATTGTCTCCTATAAACATTCCTAAGTCTAATCAAGTGTTTAGTATCTACGTCAATATCAGTTACCTTAAAATTAACAGGAACCTCCCGAACGTTGGCAGCCTCTGCTTGGTTGATAGCCTGCTGGATCACCTCCAGCGAACGATCAATATCAGCAGAAGTTTCCGGGTGTTGATCATAGTCGATGTTGCTGTCGACCACTTGCTGAAACTGCTGCCAGTCAACGTTGTGGTAATCTTTCCGGGTTGGTTGCCGCTGCGGAGTAACGGAAGCTCCAACCTCCACAACCACCGGATAGTGATCAGAACTCAACTCTTCAAACACCTCAGGATGAGCCACGTTCTCAGCCATATTGGTAATGAAGAAGTCGATGATTGAGTGATTCCCAGACCGAGCCACCCTCGTTGGACGATCCGGACTCACAACGTTGTAGTATCCGTTTTGCAGATCGTTGTGCAGAATCACTCCGTTCCGATTCCTCCTGCTGTTGCCCCAAACTTCATGCTTCGCGTTGAGGTCACCAGCGATGATGTACTTTGCGCTCCGCCGTGTCAGCTTCTGGATATCGCTCTTCAGTTTTGCTGCTGAACCATCTCTGGCATTCACCTGACGTGGGCAGTATGCAGCAATGAAGAGTACTGGGCCAACCGAAGTGGGAATTTCCACTCCAACGGCCTCGATGATGTCCAGCTTAAAGTGTGGCAGCCGGCGTGGCTTGAGATCACGATGAACAGCGACAAGCACACCTCCTCCTCCAGAGGTGGTCCTATCGAGCTGCGTCGCGATCTTGTAGTTTTGCAGATAAACTTTTTCACCGGGCTTCAGATGAGTTTCCGTGATGGCAGCTACGTCGATCTCCTTCTCGCGAAGAAAATCCACCAGCTCTAAGTTCTTCCTCCTAATGGAGCAAGCGTTCCAATTCAGCAGCTTGAGGGACCTACGATCCATACTGGATGACGAACGAGGTCAGCACTTCAATCTGCTGGGTCTTGGTTTTGCATCCACGCAGTGCAGCGGACATCTGTTTGAAAATATTGAGGAGTTCGGTTGAGGTGTAAAGATCATTACCATTTTCCTCAACTGCTGGTTCTTGGGTTGGTCTTGGCTCCTGGCTGAAGCCCGGTGGTGGCGGTCTCGGCTCCTGGCTGGAACCCGGCCGTGGATGATTCATCTCAGCTCTCTTCCTGGGATCCAACGGCAACGGTGCCAAGTTCGGGACCTGGCGTCGCGGTTGAAGAGGTGGAAAATTTTGCTCCACCAGGGCTGGAGGAGTTCTACGACGCTGAGGCTGATTCTTCGTCGATGCTTGCTGCCGAATTTTCACGAACTCAGCTCTCTTGGGGCACTTTCGGTCGGTTGACGAGTGCTCACCGTTGCAGTTGAGGCACTTCACCAGCGAATCTTGGATGCACTGGGATGTGATGTGCGCATCGGTACCACATTTGGCGCAACGACGCTTCAGGTGGCAGTTCTTACCTCCGTGCCCGAAACCCAGGCAGTTGAAGCATTGTGTGACGTCACGATGCACTGGTCGGTATCGCTCCCACGACACGATAATGTTGAAAACCGCTCGAATTGCCTTCAGCTCAGGAAGCGTCGTCGATCCCTTAGCCAAATGCAGCAGGTAGAGCTGGTCACGGTACTTGATGTCTTTGTTGCGTCGGCTCATTTTGTGCACGGCCAACACATCCAGTTTCAAAACTTTTAGCTCGGCAGCTAATTCCTCCACTGGCATGTCGTACAGACCTCTGACGACGATTTTGTACGGCTTATCCATGACGACATCATGGGTAAAGTACTCCGCCTCGTTTTCGGTCAAGTAATCCTTGACCAGTTGATAGTGCTGCCTGGATTGCACCAGCACCTTAAATCCGTCCTGACACAGACGAATGTTGCCTTGGACTTTCCCAGACTTGATGAGTTCAACCAGCCCCGCTCGAAAGTCGATCGTTGCTGCTGATTGCCGCACATAAAAGGAGGCAGTTTCTCCTTTCGCTGTTTCACTTCATTCTCCTTTGCTTCCGCTACCTGGTCCTCGTCAGGCAGTCCAGCAAACTTGTTGTTCTTCAATAGCTGCTCCTCGTGCGACGAAGAGTTCTCCTCCTCCTCATCCATCGGTACAGTACCGTCGCTCTTTTTCGTCTTTTTGCTGTTCGATGTCACTTCCAAAAGCACCTTCCTTTTGGAAATTCCCGGTTTTTGGCCATCAGTTGAGGCCTCAACCTTCCTTTTGGAAATTCCCACTTTTTTGCCTGCTTGAGCCGCAGGTAGGGCAATATTGCCGGCGTTTTGCGCCGGGACGCGACGAGTCATGTTGATTCAGACAACCTTCACCAACGAATGCTCGGATAACAATGATTATTTTCATTCTGTTTTTAATCTCTTTAGGAAAAAATGTACGCCACCCCCTCTCCCCGCCTGAAAAATCAATGACAAATATATTGTTATCAAACAACACCAGGAACTGAAAACAAATAAAACCATTTTCCTGCATTTCTTGCAGTGTTTCAAGTTATTTTTAACCCTCTACAACCCAACTCCGCCTCTAGACGTGCTACGGCAAAAAAAAAATCGTCAGAGATCAATTTTTCAACATATTTTTGACCTCTAAAATGCATCAGAAAGAAAAACTCTTAAATGTTTAGAAAAATTTAGGGTTGGCAGTTTTACATGTTTTATGTGATTTTGCCAATGTCATTTTTTTAGGGGTCAACTTTGGTTATGTTTATTACTAACATTTGGGTAATTCTCTACCAACTCACACGAAATCGGGAAAAGTTGCCCCGACCCCTCTTCGATTTGCGTGAAACTTTGTCCTAAGGGGTAACTTTTGTCCCTGATCACGAATCCGAGGTCCGTTTTTTGATATCTCGTGACGGAGGGGCGGTACGACCCCTTCCATTTTTGAACATGTGAAAAAAGAGGTGTTTTTCAATAATTTGCAGCCTGAAACGGTGCTGAGATAGAAATTTGGTGTCAAAGGGACTTTTGTGTAAAATTAGACGCCCGATTTGATGGCGTACTCAGAATTCCGAATAAAGGTTTTTTTCATCGAAAAAAACACTAAAAAAGTTTAAAAAAATCTCCCATTTTCCGTTACTTGACTGTAAAAAATTTTGGAACATGTCATTTTATGGGAAATTTAATGTACTTTTCGAATCTACTTTTTTAATGTACTTTTCAAAACTTTTTTTCTTAAAATCGCGATAACTCGTGATGTTTATAAGCAAACCCCTTATGTCTATATATCAAAATTTTTGTAATTGTCTGCTCTACAACTTTGTAGAACATTGTAACACTCTAAAAAATAACCCTGCAAAGTTAGAAAAAACACGAAATTTTAAAATGAAAAATTTTGTTCTAAATGAAAAAATGACCCTTCTGGGACAATGTAGATTCGAAAAGTACATTAAATTTCCCATAAAATGACATGTTCCAAAATTTTTTACAGTCAAGTAACGGAAAATGGGAGATTTTTTAAAACTTTTTTAGTGTTTTTTTCGATGAAAAAAACCTTTATTCGGAATTCTGAGTACGCCATCAAATCGGGCGTCTAATTTTACACAAAAGTCCCTTTGACACCAAATTTCTATCTCATCACCGTTTCAGGCTGCAAATTATTGAAAAACACCTCTTTTTTCACATGTTCAAAAATGGAAGGGGTCGTACCGCCCCTCCGTCACGAGATATCAAAAAACGGACCTCGGATTTGTGATCAGGGACAAAAGTTACCCCTTAGGACAAAGTTTCACGCAAATCGAAGAGGGGTCGGGGCAACTGCTGTGTGAGTTGGCGGAGAATTACCCATTTCCTATATTTAAAGTTAAATAAACCCAAACTATGCCTCTTCGCGTTTTTTTTACAATTCAAATGATAATGGTGCCATTCTATAGCAGAAAATGTGAAAATCAAGCGAAAAATTAAAAAAAAAGTGACTGTAAAAACATGAAAATATTAGATTGGCAAATTGTAATGGAAGGAAATGGTAGAATTGGCCAAATACTACCAAAACAAACATGAACATAACAAGATAAATGCAAATTAAAATTCTAGGAATAAAATAAGAAAATATGAAACAAGAGAAGTAGAGTTTTCCGTACAACAAAAGTTGTTCAAAATGACCTCCGGAACACGGGAATAATAAAAATAATCGAAAAACAAATTGGGCTGTAGAGGGTAAATCTGCTTGTTATCTCTATAGAGATATGCACGCGCGAGAGTGTGTTAGTGTTTAACAAAATTACACACAGACACACGCAAATCGAGTAGAATAATTCGTCTGTCAAAATCAGCTGTTTCCTTTGTTTTACCACGGTGTCCTTTGTTAGTTCGGCTACTCGATTTGCCTAACGTCATGATTCGAATTCCCGGACGCTTCGAAACCCGGACACTTCATCTTGTTTTATCAATTATTTGGATATAAGTTCGCATTATGAATGTCAAAACTGTGTTATATGATGAATTCCAAAATCAACTTTCATTTAAAGTTTGTTCGAACGCTGTAGTTAATGCCGAAACAATTAAATACAATAAAATTATAAGTTTACCAAAAATGCGAAACATTTCACTTGAAATATTTCATAGACGTTCGAAGCACCGGGGAGGCAAAGAAGAAATTTATGGTTTCGATTTCCTCAAATTCTAGCTAATTTTTATATAAACTATCGATTGTTTTGATGTTAACAGCTTATTTGAGACCTAAAGAATGCCATTCACTAACATTTCAGTCCAAATTTGTACGATTCATAAGTAAAATCGAGTGTCCGGAATTCGAAGCAAAAGTGTCCGGATTTCGAATCAGCTTTTATCAGTGTCCGGGATTCGAAGCACAACAAGTCATTTTAATTTTAAAATTCAGATGAAATATTGTTAGAAAAGACATATTTTGCATGCATTTTCTTGAAACTGACTGTTTATACTACATCCTGATGATATTTTCACATTTCCAACTTATTACATGATTTTTTGCCAGCTATTACAAAAATGATATGCTACTAAGTGTCCGGATTTCGAATCATGACGTTATGTCTGCGTAAAAATAGTGTAAACAAAATCAACTGCTTGGAATTCAGCCAATCACAATCGATCAAAACCAAAACAATACTTTAAATACAAATACTAACACAGAATTATGGTGTACGTGGTACGATCGCCATTACCAGATTCAATCCAGCGGCGGCGGTCGGAAGATTCCGGGAACCAACAACACGATTTACATTGTTTCGGCACTTGATTGCGGAAGTTCTAAGCGGAACGCGGAGGTGCTAAATCGTTTCGTCCCAGTTGCTGCACTTTTTCAACCAGACCTTCAAACGGTTCGCGGGATACATGCCAACGAAGAACTCAAAGTCTTTGTTTTAAATTTTTTGTATAATTCTTTAATTTGCGGTTTTTTGTTGTAAATATAGTTGTGTTTCCGCTTTTTATTGATAAACCACCGAAAAAGGGAGAGGAGGGTTTCGTTTTGTCCTGTGGCAGGCCCTGGACACCATATCAAGAACGCTCACGATGAAGGGCCTCAACTCGTCCGCCGTAGTCACGCAGGAAGTCGTGATGGATGAACTTCCCTGGTTTTTGTTCTTCTTGATGGTATTCTTCTCGATTGTTGAATTAGGAGGGATGGCCGTCTATAGATTGTGAGCCTTTTAATGTGTTGTTCTGTGCAACCGGCGTGCTGTAGACGGTTCCGCTGAAGCCACAGCAAAAGTCCTGAGATGCTGAAAAACACCTTTTGCTCCAAAGGCAAATGATGGCCTCCTTCAGAGGAGCAAACGGACACAAATCATCTGAAAGCTAGCTAGCAAGAAAGTGGGTTTTGGCTTCCGTGGACATTACCGACCGTTCCGGATGGTCCAAGTCTCCGTCCCCGTTTTTCCTAATCGGGCGGCTCAGGCAGAAGGGTCATACGAAGGAATCGTCGATTCTGGATATGAACCGTGACGTTTTGCGCAAACTTTTTTGAAAATGATGTTGTGATGATGTTTATAAGATGTGAAATTTAACCGAGATTGATAATATACGGTGGGAACGCTAGCTCAACTATTCGTCGATCTATTGACAAAAATATCAAAACCACCGTCAATAGATTAATGAATAATAAAACCATCGACTCTGTCCAACCCCTAGGTACCGCCTAATTTTTGAATAATATTTTTTTCAAACAGCTTTTAGTTTTTATTTTCGTTAGTTTTATCTGACAAAAAACATATTTTTCAAAACTAAAATCTTCAAATTTTTTAGTTATTCGACAATTGCGGCCTTGCCTATTGTTTTTTTTGCAGTCTACTCTTTTAAGCAGAGATGGAATAATCGCAAAAAAATCATTTTTGGTTGCAAACTTTCATTATCCTCGAAAAAAATAAGGAAGCGAATCACGCAAAAGAAAATCGCTCCCGAACTTCTCGAATAAAATCAATTAGCAGAAGATTTTTGATAATTTGACTTGTTAGCACCACTTAAAATTATTTATAATATTCATTTCATTTTGTTTACACACTCGTTACTCATCTACAAAAAGTGACAGATCATTTGTTGACGTGTGACGTTACACCTGCAAATGAAGTAGTGAAATAGATTTTCCGCTGAATAATCAAAATGATGATTTTTTTAGATTCATTTTGCCGATCATTCGTGCGCGAGAGAGGAGAGCCATGTTCCCTTTCGATTTTTTCTCTTGATGAGCGTCAAATAATTTTCTTTTGATGATGATTCTTCCATCGCTGCTTTTAAGTAATTAATGAATTTTATCCTCTTTTTGTTTTACCCAAAATCTCTTCGTTTGTTATATGTCAGGTTTCATTCTTTTTTATCCATTTTATAAAATATTCTAACCTCATAAAAATCTCCTTGTTGTTTTACTTCTTGTAGTTTAATTGTCGAGTTACGTTAAATTTTCTATTCCCAATTCATTTTAATGTTTTTAGTCATTCAGTCATCCCTTTGTAGCATCTTACTTTCTGGAAGTTTTTTTTTATGTGGATCTATAGAAGACATTTTCTTTTAAAATTTGTTAGTACCATCTAGCAGTATTTTTTCTACACTTGCAGTCTACAAGGCTTTCTGTGGATTAAATTTCCTAGTTTACAATGTGTTGAAGATCAACAACGTTTAAATGGACACTTTTAATTTGTGTTTATTTTTGTTGTGCCTTTTAATATTCCAGTTTTCCAAATTTTAATATTGAAGAGCAATTCTCTTCGAAATGGGTATTTTTTTATAATAATTTTGTTATTTTTTAATCCGACTGAAACTTGTTTGTTGCCTACGGTATGCCCAAAGAAGCCATTTTGCATCATTAGTTTGTCCGTATAATTTTCCATACAAATTTGGCAGCTGTCCACACAAAAATGATGCATGAAAATTCAAAAATCTGTATCTTTTGAAGGAATGTTTTGATCGATTTGGTGTCTTGGGCAAAGTTGTAGGTATGGATAAGGCCTACACTGAGAAAAAAATTATACACGGTCAAATTTCACTTTTTGTCACTAAAAATTTATTTCCAAAAAAAAAGCAATTTATTTATATGTTTAAGGGGACATTAAATGCAAACTTTTCAGAAATTTGCAGAATGTTCAAAAAATCTTTGAACGAGTTATAAATTTTTGAATCAATACTGATTTTTTTTTGCAAAAAATCGAAAAATTCGCAATTTTTTTTGGAATTTGAAATCAAAAGTATTCTAGTGATTTTCAATGTTAAAATATGAAACATTTGTAAAATTTTTCAATCTTTTCGAAAATAATATTTTCATTTTTTCAAATAAAAAATAATATTTCAAAAGGGCCAAACATTCAATATTCCGCCCTTTTGAAATGCTAATCTTGATTTAAAAAATTGAATGCATTGTTTTCGAAAAGATCGAAAAATTTCAAGAGTGTTTAATATTTTAAAATTGAAAATCGGCCATAAGTTGCTGAGATATCGTTGAATTAGAAAATGTTGAGTTGTTTGGGTGAGACTCAGAAAGCATCAAGCTGCCAAATTTGTATGGAAAATTATATGGAAAACTAATGATGCAAAATGGCTTCTTTGGGCATACCGAAGGCACCAAAAAAGTTTCAGCCGGATTAAAAAATACAAAAAAACGAATGACCGAAATATCAGAGAATTGCTCAGTTGTCTATTCTGATTCTAACGATTTCAAGCTCACACCTCCCAACGGTTTCACCTTTAACGTGTACGCATCGTTTTATTAATAGAATCGCGCGAATCGCCCAACCAATTGCAGCTTAGTCGTTTCTTGCATTTCCCCCCCTCTCTCTCGCTTACCCCCAAGGAAAAGTGCACTCGCGGAAAATTCTGACTCAACACCTGATGCCGAACATTTGCTGCGCGAGCAGTAGTTTAAATCGCGCAAGGAAGCAATATCAATTATTTATGTTGGAGCGAAGAAGGGAACCCATTTTCGCCGCTGACGCTAATCCGGAATAATTTATTAAAGTATATTTTCACGCTCCGCTGGGTGGCTGCTGCTGGGGTGGAAAATTATTCATTGGATTTCTATCGAGGGAGAGAGCGCTGATTTGGGACAAGCTGCCACCCACCCCCACCGAAGTGAAGAAGTTTGAGCCTGCCTGAGGCAGGTACGAAATCTTGCTTAAATTAAGTAACGGCTGTTTTCACCGGGCTGGTTTGTTATTAGCAATGTCAATTTGAGGGGGAGAGCTGCCGAAATCTGGGACGCAATCAGGATGATTAAAGTGACGGTTTGGGGAGAGGATTTAAATTTTGAGTGATTGGATGCTTGAAATTGGGGTACTTTGTTGACAATTGTTTGAAGAGATTTTCTTTGGTTTTACTGAATTGAAACTAAACTTTGAAATCGATAAAAACCACTCAACTCAACTCAACTCAACTCAACTCAACTCAACTCAACTCAACTCAACTCAACTCAACTCAACTCAACTCAACTCAACTCAACTCAACTCAACTCAACTCAACTCAACTCAACTCAACTCAACTCAACTCAACTCAACTCAACTCAACTCAACTCAACTCAACTCAACTCAACTCAACTCAACTCAACTCAACTCAACTCAACTCAACTCAACTCAACTCAACTCAACTCAACTCAACTCAACTCAACTCAACTCAACTCAACTCAACTCAACTCAACTCAACTCAACTCAACTCAACTCAACTCAACTCAACTCAACTCAACTCAACTCAACTCAACTCAACTCAACTCAACTCAACTCAACTCAACTCAACTCAACTCAACTCAACTCAACTCAACTCAACTCAACTCAACTCAACTCAACTCAACTCAACTCAACTCAACTCAACTCAACTCAACTCAACTCAACTCAACTCAACTCAACTCAACTCAACTCAACTCAACTCAACTCAACTCAACTCAACTCAACTCAACTCAACTCAACTCAACTCAACTCAACTCAACTCAACTCAACTCAACTCAACTCAACTCAACTCAACTCAACTCAACTCAACTCAACTCAACTCAACTCAACTCAACTCAACTCAACTCAACTCAACTCAACTCAACTCAACTCAACTCAACTCAACTCAACTCAACTCAACTCAACTCAACTCAACTCAACTCAACTCAACTCAACTCAACTCAACTCAACTCAACTCAACTCAACTCAACTCAACTCAACTCAACTCAACTCAACTCAACTCAACTCAACTCAACTCAACTCAACTCAACTCAACTCAACTCAACTCAACTCAACTCAACTCAACTCAACTCAACTCAACTCAACTCAACTCAACTCAACTCAACTCAACTCAACTCAACTCAACTCAACTCAACTCAACTCAACTCAACTCAACTCAACTCAACTCAACTCAACTCAACTCAACTCAACTCAACTCAACTCAACTCAACTCAACTCAACTCAACTCAACTCAACTCAACTCAACTCAACTCAACTCAACTCAACTCAACTCAGATTTTCAAGATTTCACAAGCTGTTTATAATTCCATCATATCAAACAACACTTTTTCCTCCAGCGTGCTAGAAAGTTGTCGCGAACGGGGCCATAAATTTTATTTATCCAATTTGACACGCGGTAAACAGCTGGAATGCAAATAACACAATGTTCCCGGGTATTCCAATGGAGCATGGCGAGCCACTCAGAATTCAACCGTGCGCGCAAATCACGAGCCGTTCTAGGTTCGCCTGTCAACGGGCTCGTGTTAAGGCAATAAAAATTAGCTGGAAAAGGGAAAAAAGTGTCGCCCCCCTCGTGGGCTTGTGGAGAAAGATTTGAAAATGGCGGAAAATTTAAATTTTTAAAAGTTTCAGTTTTTGTTAATTTAAAAAAACAATCACAATTTTGAATTCGTTAAAAAATAAGTTTTTCAAAAAATTCAATATTTTTCCATGAATTTTAAATTTTGACAGGTTGGCCCACGTGAATCGGAAGAGTGTGAAAAAGATTTGTGGCAATGTATTTCCCTGGAGTAGGTGCCAACTGCCCCCTCCGCCAATGCCTTAGAAACGAAGGTGGGGTGGGTGTTCCCTTAGGTGTTCCACATGTTCCCGAGGAAGAATGATATGTTTTAATAAACACACATATGACGTCTCGGTTTATTATAAAACGACTTCCTCCTGCACTGTGATGGCAGGGCAGGGTGACACTTTAGATTGAAAAATGTTGTACAACGCTTCGCGCGAAAGTGTTTGACATTTGTTCGATGATTAATGTTTCCTCCAACGACGGTGGACGTATTGCAAAGTAGTAAAAAGTTGTTTGAACATGGTGACAATTTAATCACGAGCGTCACTTTTTATTAGCGTAAATAATCGTAAATTTGCGACATCTGGATGACGGATGTTATGGCGCATTTGAATGATCAATAAGATTTAACCCTTGAATCAGCAGAAAACTAGATGACTTGAAGACTTGAAAATTAGAAGATTGGACTCTGGAAATTCTCATTCTCATTCTCATTCTCATTCTCATTCTCATTCTCATTCTCATTCTCATTCTCATTCTCATTCTCATTCTCATTCTCATTCTCATTCTCATTCTCATTCTCATTCTCATTCTCATTCTCATTCTCATTCTCATTCTCATTCATTCTCATTCTCATTCTCATTCTCATTCTCATTCTCATTCTCATTCTCATTCTCATTCTCATTCTCATTCTCATTCTCATTCTCATTCTCATTCTCATTCTCATTCTCATTCTCATTCTCATTCTCATTCTCATTCTCATTCTCATTCTCATTCTCATTCTCATTCTCATTCTCATTCTCATTCTCATTCTCATTCTCATTCTCATTCTCATTCTCATTCTCATTCTCATTCTCATTCTCATTCTCATTCTCATTCTCATTCTCATTCTCATTCTCATTCTCATTCTCATTCTCAAATTTATCCTCCAAGGTGAGATGCTTAAACATGTCTTGCAACTTGTTACAAACTTGTCACAATTTTGCAACTTGCAACTAGCTCAAGAACTAGAAAAAAAATGTTCTCATCTCATTTTCATTCTCAATGTTGTCTTGTAACTTGACATGCAGATTGTCTTGCAACTTGATCTGTTAATTGTTAAAAAAATGTCACAAACCAATCTGACTTGGATATTTCTTGCAACATGTCAAAATTTTATTGAAAACTTTTCTTGCATCTGGTTTAACATTGGTTTAAAAATGAGCCTTGGAAGCTGTTAAAAACTGGTGCAACATGCCACAAAAACTGGTCTTGCAACATGTCAAAAATTTGTCAAAAAAAATTTTAAAATATTTTTTTATTGCAATAAAAAGTATACTTGCCACTTGTCTTACAACTTGTACTGAAACACGCAGATAAGACTTGTTTTGCAACTTGTCAAAATCTTGTTAATACAAGTCAACTTATCGAACAATTGCAACTTTAATTGCAACTTATTACGCAACTTTTCAAGAACTTGTTCAAAATTTGTTTTGGCAACGTGACTTTCAACTAGTCTTGCAATGTGTTATGTAACATTTATTGCATTTTATCAAAAAAATATTGACCGTGTCTTGCACCTTATCAAAAACATGCCCTACAACAAAACGTGCTAATTTTTATGCAACCTGTCAAAAAAATATCTTGCAACTTGTATTGCAATAAATCTTGAAATTTGTTATGCAACTTATCAGTAAAATAATTTTCAACTTTTCAATTTTCAAAGTTTTGCCTTGTTTTGCAACATTAATTGTAACTTGTGTTTAAACTTTAAAAAAGTGCAACTTGACTTGCAATTTATTGTTTAACTTGTCAAAAACTTGTTTTTTTTTTATATTTTTTTTTTATTTTTTTTTTTAGGTTGACTGCCAATGAGCTGCTACTCCGTTATTGACAGATCAGCTGAAGTTAAACAATGAATCAAAAATGATCAGTGGGAGCCAACCTTCCGTTCACTGTTTAACCCCTGAAGACCCCGACTTTATTAGTCAATACCGGCGCCCTCCCAAGAAGCCTGCAGTTCAACGAAAGGGAGGAATGTTAGTCCGATAGTTGAAGTTGCAGACTCATCAAGCACATAGTTTTTCGCTATATACTTGTTGATACCGCTTGAGACCGTTGAATCCACAGCATCTCCTTCAAGCATCACGTGATTAATTTTTTTCTGGGTTAGTGGGATAAGGTATTGGCTTTTCGATGCCTCCCGAGCTACGACGCTATGGGGAGGACTTTCATAACAGACCGTCGGCGAGCCTTCCGAGCAACGATGCTATGGGAAGGTCTTTCTGGTTAACACACAAAATCACTCACACACAGTTATTTTGCTCCACTATTAACTCAACTATCCAAATTGTCAGTGCGTCTTTCGTTCATTATATAGAATTGGCTTTTTCACCGCAAAAAAATTAAACCTTATTCGAAAAATTTAAACACAATCCACCCGACGCTGTGCCTTCCGATCAACGATGATATAGGAAGGGCTTTGAAAATCACAAAAGAAATCACTTTTCACTCCGCATATTTTTTACGACCACGCGCTCCCTTTGCCAATTATGCACTGATGACGCTGCATTTTCAGAGGGTAATCTTCTCCTCGCAGTACACAATACACGACAAAAATGTGAAACAAAAGGCACACACAAAAAAAAATCACTTTTCACTCCGAATATTTTTTACGACCACGCGCTCCCTTTGCCAATTATGCACTCTGCACTCGAACAGCGACACAAAAGAGATGGAAAATAACACGAAAAAACAGGACTTCGCGTCCCCACAGGCACCGCACTACTGATGCCATTATTTAATTATAATGACCAATCACCCCATGCACTCGAACAGCGACACAAAAGAGACGGAAAATAACACGAAAAAACAGGACTTCGCGTCCCCACAGGCACCGCACTCATTAACTTGTCAAAAACTTGTATTGCAACATAAAATAAAAATATTAAAAACTTGTCTTGGGTAATTCTCCACCAACTCACACGAAATCGGATAAAGTTGCCCCGACCCCTCTTTGATTTTCGTTAAACTTTGCTCTAATGGGTAATTTAGGTCCCTGATCACGAATCCGAAGTCCATTTTTCGATATTTCGTGACGGTGGGGTGGTACGACCCCTCTCATTTTTCTGGTTTTTTACTATGACACGTTTTTCAATGATTTGTAGCTGTAAATTTTGTTCTATATAAAAAAATTACCCTTCTGGGTTATTTCCCATAAAATGACATGTCTCACGATTTTTTGCAGTTAAGTAACGGGAAATTACAGCGGTTTTAAACCTATATTTAACTTTTTTTGATGAAAAATACGTTTTTTCGGAATTTTGAGTAAGCCATGAAATCGGGCGTCTAATTTTACACAAAAGTCCCTTTGACACCAAGTTTCTATCTCTTCACGGTTGCGAGCTACAAATCACTGAAAACGTGTTTTAGTAAAAAAACTAGAAAAATGAAAGGGGTCGTACCGCCCCATCGTCATGAAATACCGAAAAATGGACCTCGGATTCGTGATCATGAACCAAAATATCCCCTTAGAGAAAAGTTTCACGCAAATCGAAGAGGGGTCGGGCAACTGCTGTATGAGTTGGCGGAGAACTTTTCAAAACTTGACTTACAACAAGTCTTACAATTTGTCTTGCAACGTGTCAAAAACTTGTATAGCAACTTAACAAAAACTTTTTTGCAGCTTGTTATTTTGCATTTTGTCATTATTTAAAACTTGTCCAGCAACTTGTCAAAAAATTATCTTGCAACTTGTATTATAACAAGTCTTGATATTTGTTATGCAGCATATCAAAAACTTGTATCGCAACGTGTCAAAAATATGTATTGCAATTTGTCAAAAACTTGTATGCAACCTATCTTGCAATTCTTTGTGAAACGAAAAAAAAACTTGCATTGCAACTTGTCAAAAACTTGTATTACAACCTGTATTAGACAGTCTTGCAACTTGTTAAAAACTGGTTTTGTAATTTGAATTGCAACTGGTTCTGCAAGTTCTAAAAAGCTTTTCTGTTCTCTTGTCTCAACGTTGTTTTGACTATTTCGGATAAAAACAATGATTTTTCTTGTAAGGATGACTCAAGAACCCCTCACCAACCAGACGCGACGCGCAGCAACATCTCGCAGGGTAAATCAAGATCTGCTTCGGGATGAACTGCGAAGCAGACAGCAGTTGTTCAGAGATAATGAAAACAGCAAATCTCCGACAAAGCAGTGTGAACTCCTTCTCCGTCTGAGTGAGTGATAATTGCGAGATTTCATCGGGGCGGATCCATTGAGGACGCCTTCTTGGATGGAAAGGGAAAGCAATAAGCGCCAAGGAGCTAATTGCTTTCGAAGCGGATTAAAGTAAGGTTAAGGAGTTCTGGAGGATTGTAGCAACACTTTCACCATTAAGATTAAAGATAAGATTTGAGAGATTGCAAAATGCTGTCTTATTTCGCTTTTAAACTTCTTAAAACATTTTGAAAGAAAAATCAAATTTCCGATCTCAGCTGCCAAAAAATTATTGCGTCCGTCATTATGGCACAATTTTGACAGTTCTCCAAACAAATCTTCAAGTGCCACCCTGCACAGACCAAACTCAACTTGCAGCAACGCATTGCATTCGCTTCACGCTCGGCAATCGCAAGTCAATGTTTGCATAAATATTAATGTTTTCCGCTGAATTTCAACATTAGAAGTGACATTTCTCCCTCGAGCAAGCGCGCCCTCGCTTTCTTACTGGGCCAAAGTGAAAACAAAAAATAAAACTAACCAGGCAGTGTTGCCAATTTGTGGGCACGAATGAGAGAAAAAAGAAACGCTCCCAACAAATTCGCCGCCACCGAACCTGACAGAAAGGAAAAAGATGTCAGAATTTACGGCGCCATAATTCTTGCACCCGGGGGTTGACAGAAGTCGTCGTTAGCACCTCGCGCGGGAATTCGTTTCCAGGGTAATTAAGGAACACCAAAGCTATCGCGAGGTGAGTGGGAAATTTCGGAGAATAATGGAGGAAACATAAAGTTTTTTTTTAAGGGGAACCGAAAATGGCTGCCGCTGCCGAAATGAGCGAGCAATTAATTGACAGCGAATTTCCTAAACAAGAAAGCGGGGAGCGATTTTGGAGAGGGGAATGCTTAAACGACAGATTTCGAAACAAATAATCAGCGTGATGTATGGTTATTGCGCTGAGTCGATGATGACATCTGCTGCGTCACTTTGACAGCTGCTGTTGCAGCGAGAGTCGTGGCGCCCCGTTTCACCTTATGTTTTAAAGGTGAAGTTACGACGCACCCCTTCCTGTTGCCTAACGAGGCAGTGAAACAAAGTGTTAATTTGATCGTTAATATTATTTGTTTGGCATGTGTGAACATTTGAGAACCGTGACAAATTGACGTAAAATTCGTTCCAAAACGTAAACAGAAAAAGAGTGTTTGGCTTTGCACTCAATTTTTATGGTGAGTAAAGCTGGAAGCAGTTTAGCAGTTCACACATTGTTATTGATTGAACCAGCTGTCAAAAAGTGTCAATAATTTGTGTAAATGATTGTATTACTTGTATCCTTATATTCTAAAACTTTTAAAATTTTTACAAATTTTACAAATTTTACAAATTTTACAAATTTTACAAATTTTACAAATTTTACAAATTTTACAAATTTTACAAATTTTACAAATTTTACAAATTTTACAAATTTTACAAATTTTACAAATTTTACAAATTTTACAAATTTTACAAATTTTACAAATTTTACAAATTTTACAAATTTTACAAATTTTACAAATTTTAAATTTTACAAATTTTACAAATTTTACAAATTTTACAAATTTTACAAATTTTACAAATTTTACAAATTTTACAAATTTTACAAATTTTACAAATTTTACAAATTTTACAAATTTTACAAATTTTACAAATTTTACAAATTTTACAAATTTTACAAATTTTACAAATTTTACAAATTTTACAAATTTACAAATTTTACAAATTTTACAAATTTTACAAATTTTACAAATTTTACAAATTTTACAAATTTTACAAATTTTACAAATTTACAAATTTACAAATTTACAAATTTTACAAATTTTAAATTTTACAAATTTTACAAATTTTACAAATTTTACAAATTTTACAAATTTCACAAATTTTACAAATTTTACAATTTTTACAAATTTTACAAATTTTACAAATTTTACAAACATTACAAATTATACAAATTTCACAAATTTTGACTTGAACTTGACTTGAACTTGATTTGAACATGACTTAAACGAAACTGGAATTCACTTTGGAACTAAGTTTTAATTTAAATTCCATAAAACGAACTATTGAAACGGCTAGCAAAAGAAGGAACAAAAATGTCCCAATTTTTAATGCATCCCAACCTATAATCCCTTAATGTATCCAAAATGTCACGACCATCAATTCCCCGAACGTGCCGATAATACCCAAAATAAAACGAACGTAATCCCACCAAAGTGATTCGCCGCCGCCGCCTTCATCCCACTCAAAGCTAATCAAATTGGCTCATATTTTATTGGCGAATTGATCTTCCGACGCGCTTTTGACACTAATCGGGTTTGCGAGGGGCCACCGTTTCGCCGACCGAAAACAAAGACCTCGACTTAACGAAGCGCGCAAGGGAGTGTCAAATTTTGACGATCGTCGCGATTTAACGATCGCTCAACGATTGCTTCCAGAGTTTCGGTTGGAATGTTGCCAAGTGTGTCGTCAAAAATGTCGCGCAACATAGCCAGCAACCGTGACACATTGTTTCGCCTAATTCGCTAATCCGTGAAGGCGCCAGCAGTTCTGGATCTTGGAATCCGTTGCGGATGACGTTTGCGTACACGCTAAATTAAGGTTGAACTGTAAAAAAAAACATTATACTCACACGAGAAAAGAAGCAAATTTTGGATTATATTTACTTTTGTTGCATGGGCTTGCAACAACTTTTGAAATTCACAAAAAAACTCCAATTTCCTTCCTCAAATTAACCGTGTACTGCACCACTTTGGCCCGTTCCGGCCCATTAAGCGACCGGTTTTCAACGCGCCAGCATATTCATCACATCGTTCTCCAAAACACTCCCCCTTCTCCTCCTGCCAAGCAACGATCACTTCTGTCATCGCGTAATTTGGCGAGACAATTCGTGGCCTGTCAACGCTCGCGCGAGGGGGAAAAATTCGCGCACCGATTTATTTTCGTTTCGGAACGCGCACGCCCGACCGGGTTTGTCATCGCACCAAGTCTTGGAGGGTTCCCCCGGGGGACTGCGGATCCAGTGCCGGGACGGCAAGTTAGTTGGTTTAGGGGAGATTGGTGTAAGAACTGCCGGAAACCTATGCGACAAGTAGATTAGATCATGTTAGAGTGTGATTGTTTTGACAGTTCGAAGTGAATAGTTTTGCTGTGACTTTGACAGCCCGAAATGCATACTTTTTACCCAAAGTTGGTGAATTCTTGTCAGCGTCAATTTTTTTTGACAATTCAAAGTAAGAAATCTGTTTTGATTTTTAACAGTTTCAAATGCATACTTTCTACGCAAAGTTGACCCACCCTCTCTATCAACTTCCAAGTGATTCTCCCAAACGACTGCAGCTTTGGGGTTAACAACATAATAAATTAATTGTGGAAAAAAAGCAAACGACACAACGACGATGACGACGACATGCTCGAAATAGAAACGCGCGTGGTTGAGTGTGTAAATTATCGAGCGCATAAAATGCAGCGCACGCTGTTTACTTAATCCCCTCCTCGAGAACTTGCACCGAGCTGGTCGTTTTGACAGCTGCTGTCACGCGACGCACTAATGTCAGAGCGCGCGGTCGCGCTCGGCCGGTCGCGAAAACTGCTCGTCTGACAGAAGGCGGCGTTACACGGTAAAAGAAAGTTTGAAGTTTGAGTTATTGTTTGAGGAGAATGGGGAATCTTATCTGTGGCGATAAACAATGCGAACACGTGTTGAACTGCTAGTTTTGAGTGGTGGGTTTGGTGGAATAATGGTCTCTTGAACGTTAACACGAAAAAGAAAAATGTTGGGTTCTTTGAAGATCTGAGACTCTTGGTAGGTAAGACGAACGCGTGAGATCT
Source organism: Culex quinquefasciatus (assembly GCF_015732765.1). Taxonomy (NCBI): domain Eukaryota; kingdom Metazoa; phylum Arthropoda; class Insecta; order Diptera; family Culicidae; genus Culex; species Culex quinquefasciatus. The sequence continues at coordinate 94,272,703 of NC_051861.1, forward strand.
AAGAATATTTCGGGACTTTTAGGCATTTGGACCCTTCCAAATCGTCGTAGTCGTTCTATCTTGTCGCACGTGTAATTTGGACCAAATTGTGTTACGAACGCCATTCTGTGCAGTTCTCAGTGCCACAGTGCCTTGACGAAAGTGCGACAATTTGCCAAAGGGATTTTAGGTCAGAACGCGTTTGACAAACGTACATGCCCAACAACCATAAACATTGTAATTATAGCTCGGGACTCCCGTAACCAAATTCAATCAAACTTTGTCAGATCTTTATTTTTTACGATAAGAACACTTTAAACTGGAAATCGTGTGCATTTTGGCTTCATGAAGTTAAAATCGGCGAAAACGTTAGACTCTGAGAGCTGATTTTTTCCGTGCCGGCACGCAACGGAATCTGCTCCTCCCACGACCTTGTCAACAAGTACATTCTAGGGAAAAGAAGACACTCCTACTCCGGTCTTGAAGAGCCCTCAACGATCCACTTGATGTGACTCCACGAAATTTTCGAGAGAGATGGTCAAGCCGATTCCGGCCATCAGCGACAAAATCTAGATAAGCCGAGGCCACACAGGTTGCCGAAATCGAAGGTACTTTATTTTTAAACCCAAACCTCAACTCCGTGCCGCGGAGATTTATTTCGGATGACACACCCGGGACGGGGCCCTTTGTCGATTGCGTCACGATTTCCTCTCTGTTTTTATCTACTTTTAAATGTCAATCGCGCCTCGGCGGCCTTTTGAGAATCGAGGCAATTAGCGGGGTCTGGCAACACTGGCGCGTCATAAAACGCGCGCGCCCAAATGTAAACAAAGCAGTCGGCGCGAGCTGTCAAACTGTGAGAATCGCGCGGCCTGAGTTGATCGATTACCGCAGCGTCGTCACATGGTGCGTAAGAGAAGCAAGATGAACAGGGAGTTTGGGAACTGTTGCCGAAATGCCGGTTGCCGACGTGCCGCCGGCATGCCCTGACGGGCCGATGATGTATTGCCGATACGTCGATGAGTGGAAGGAAACGGACTTTTGCGAGGTTGGGCAATTTTGGGAAAGTTTTCGAGGAAGACAAGAATATCAGCTGTCCCCTCTTCAAATGCTATAAATTTACCACCTGTCACTAGAACAGTGACAGCAACAAACTTTTTATAGCACTCAAGAATTATTGCAGCCAGTTCGCGAATCTTGGAATGCGTCCAAATATGCAACGATTTTGTAAATGACACTTAACCTCAAATATTTTGACAGCTACTAGACAAAGGAATCCGGTTCGCCCCACCTGTCGGCAATCCGTCTAACCACGCACGCTAATCGCGGAAGTGACAGCTCGGTCCGCCATTATGGCACAACAAAGCGCGAACAGAAATCAATTCCCACCTTCATTATGCCACCTTGTCCCGCACAGTTACCGCCGCGCCGCGGGTGTGTGTGGGTTTCCGCGAAACCTGCCGAGTCCACGCTCGTAATGAACCTTCATTATCCTGCCGGCGTAATCCGTGCAAAAATCCGCCCCAAATCCGTGCAAAAATCCGCCAATTTTCGACAAGTCAGCGCGGCCCGTGACCCCGGCGCGGTGTCACACCCCGGCACGGCGAACGATTAATCATTTCACCGTCGCAATGCATCAGTGGCCGTCAACAGCCGCCAGCGGCGGCGGCGGCCGCTTCCAAGGCAGAGACGGCGTGGCGTGGCGGCGGCGACGCGACGGCTGCTGTCGACAGCAACAAATGGCCAAAACGGCATTTTTCGGCACCGTTGCTCCTCGTTTTCTGCGGTGACATTTGGAAAGGGCGTAACTTGGAGTGTAGACAAACAGTTCAACCTACTGTTTTACGGTAGATTTTACTGTTATGGTGTAAAAAGCTAGCAGGTTTCATCGTTTGTTTACATTTTCAAGTTTTGACCTTTTTGAAATGTCAGTCCCGACTTTGCAATCTCTCCAGCTGGGACCTGTGTGTCCGTAATTGAATATTCGCAGCTCCCGCTGCTGATGATGATGAAGCGCTAAGCTGTTACTAAACTGCTCGGATGCCGTCGTGCCCAAATGGCGGGGTTCCTTAAGCCGGTCGGAAGATCCGACCGGCGAGAAGATTGAGTGGTAATCGATTCGGGTCGTGCTGCTTTCCCCCATCCGTCTGTCACAGTTGGCCACCAGATGTACACAGTACACCCGCCGCCTAATGGCCACGTTACTCAACCTGTGCCGGCGGCGACATGACGTCCCGAAAGTGGCAAACGGACATGGTTACACAAAAGTTGTCCGAACGAATGCCCCCTTAAGGCGGTGATGAGTTCGTCGAACTGTCAAAATCGTTACCTGTTGCTATAAAACTTTGAACGAACTGTCAAAAAAGGGCACCTTTCGCTTGTACACAAACTTGGCTTAACTTCTCCGGAAACAATCGTAAATTTTCTTCAAATCGCTGTAACCGAGAACTGGAAAAGCAAAATAAACAGAAATCCACTCCTTTCGCGTCGTGTAAGCTCATAAAACTTGGCGTTTCAAGAGGGCGAACGAAACTAGAGTAATCGCTTAGCACTTCGAGCGGGCGGGCGTTGAAATGCTCATTCACACCATCGCGTCCGGCGGCACCGATTCCACCACCGTGGGATCGCACACAGAACTAACCTTTCGATAGGGGAAAGCCGCCGATTGTCGGCTTCGTTTGACGTTTCTCCCTTTTAGAGGCGACTGTCACACCAAAAACTGGCAACACTCTAACTCCTCTTCCACGAGACGCCCTCTTCCACGAGACTTTCAACTGTGCCATGAGAATCGATGTTGCAATTTAGAAATGTTGCATTTTCTTCCGTCGTTTATTTAGAGAGGACCATCATCGACTTAAGCCGGGGAAGCTGAGCTGTCAACGGGAGCCGGTTGCACCGGTGGTGGGTGATGCGATAATCATTTCCTCGACAAGAAGTGCCACCGACTTGTTTGCTCACACTTTGCACAAATCGGACGGATTGAGGGCCCGGCGAAGCGGGTTAGTGCAATATCTATTTGCATACGGCTCAAGTCGGTAACCGGTTCGATATCTGGGCGCGAAAAAGGAAGAAGAAGGGCGATGTGGTGGACTTTGGCGACGACGACGAAGGCGATGTACAGCGAGTGACATTTCGGAAAATAAGGGTGGTATGAGGTATTCTCACTGGGAGATGGTTACTTTTTTGTGAAGTCGGAGTCGATGGAGTCGAAATCCTGGGAATTCAACGAATAATTTGGGAAACTTATGTCGAAAATAGTGCAATAGACTCAAGCTACTTGGCTTTGATTTTTTCTGATCAGTTTTTTCAGTAAACCGGTAAACAATCGAATGAATCTATCATTTTTATTTTTAAATGTATTGAAAAATTAATCTTAAAATAATTGTATAACAGTAGAATTTTTTATCAAACAGTTGCAGTTGCAGTACATTAAATTTTCCATAAAATGACATGTTCCAAAATTTTGTACAGTCAAGTAACGGAAAATGGGAGAATTTTTAAAACTTTTTTAGTATTTTTTTCGATGAAAAATGCGTTTTTTCGGAATTCTAAGTACGCCATCAAATCGGGCGTCTAATTTTACATTAATGTCCCCTGGACACCAAAATTCTATCTCATCACCGTTACAGGCTGAAAATTATTTAAAACACCTCTTTTTTCGCATGTTCAAAAATGGAAGGGGTCGTACCGCCCCTCCGTCACGAGATATCAAAAATCGGACCTCGGATTCGTGATCAGGGTCAAAAGTTACCCCTTAGGACAAAGTTTCACGCAAATCGCAGAGGGGTCGGGGCAACTGCTGTGTGAGTTGGCGGAGAATTACCCATAAAGAATTCCAGTAAATAAAAAAATTCAAAATTATATTTTTGCACAATTCTTATTATAAGAGTACGTTTTTCCGGGCAATTTGGAGTAACTTTTTTTTCTACAATTTTAGCATCAATCTATTTTTTTTATCAGAAAAACAAGTGTACTGATTTTTGAATATTTTTCACAGTAATATCTAGGTAGTTTTTCAGGAAAAAACACAATAAAAATCAACACAAAGAAAAAAAAGACATTGTCACAATTATTGCAGGGTTTTGTGCATAAGTTTCGTGAACTACTTTTTTTTATTTTTTCACTACCCAAGCTTTTAATTATTGAGTTTAATCATCTAATACGTGCATTCTACTAATAATGTAAATAGTTCATTAAAACTAAAGTTTAAAAATTAAATAGAGGTAGGATAAATAATACCAAGCTTTATGAAAATATGATTTTTGAGATGAAAATTGATTTGAAACGATTTCGTTTACAACTTTTATTGCACACTTTGCACCAAATTCTCCCCCTGTGCAAATCATAACTGCACACAACATATTTGCACACTGGAAACCATACCCCTGTGGTGTGTGTCTCGACTGAGCTTTGATGTTTTCGACCACTTTAGATCAGTTTCAAACTAGGGAGTGTGTCCTAGATAGTTTTTTTTTGCTGTAGTTTGAGGTGTGCACATTTGTTAAGAGCTTTCCGCAACATGCACGATTGTCTAAAAATCGTTGCAATCTGCAATACTTGTGACCTTTTGAATTGTGAAAATTTTTAAATTTATAAAAATTTAAAATACCAAACAAAATACCTGTACAAATGTATTCCTTTGGTTCTTGGGAGAGATCAGGAAAAAACAGAATATTTAAAAATCGAAATCTAGTTTCCACCCTGAAGGGAGGGTTGGAGTCAATTTTCAGTTTTGATGAGCTAATTGCGACGGCAGAGATTAAGCTTCGAAAGACTTGAGAAAATCTTCATAAAAACAACTGTTTTAAAAGCTAACACAAGTTTTGAAAAAGGAAACGTGACCAGAGCTGAACAAATTAAATTTCCTGGGGTGGTCTGAATCAAGGCTTGAGTAATATTCTCTCAGAATTTAAGTCAAAAATCAACCAAACAACACAGAACTTGGTTAAAAGACAAGCTTCAAAACTTATTCCTGAGTAGATTCGGTATAAACGCAATCTGATTGTGAAATAGCCGACCGGTTTTTAAAGTGGGCTGAACAGTCAACGTGTAAATAGAGCTGAACATAAAAGTCTTCCCAGTTACGAAATATTTCAGCAGAGCAGGTTCTACCAGAATCCTACTAGAATATATGAAAATTTCTACTAGAATGCTGTTAGAGTATCGAGCTCTGCCAGAGCAAGTGTGACATTGCATGTTATAAGTATAGGAAAAACGTGACAAAGGGGGGGGGGGAAGGGGGGTAAATTTTGGCCGATTGGCGTGACGTACTTTATGGATGACTTTATGGATGAAGCCAATCTTGCTAAACTTGCTGTCATACACAACTGAAGTGTGATGAAAACTGAACACAACCAATGTTTTCATTGAAATTGAAAGTGTAATCAGATCTGAACATAGCAGTTGGCTGCTCCCAGCCACGTCAGATATAAGGCTAGTATGGAGATCGGAAGGAAAGGGGTCAAGAAACAGCTTTACAAACAGCAGAGCAAAGGAGAGGGAGCGTTTTCTTGGGGATTTTCTTCACCCTCTCTGGCTTGCTTCCGCTGCCGCTGCTTTTTGATCTCAAAAATCTATATCATAGACACATAAAAACTGCTCTATTCTTATATCAGCAATTTAGTCACAAAAGAACCCAGTTAGTTGAATTGAATTAAATTTCACGAATTCTATTCGAATTGTATACGATTTCCGTTTCAAACGCAACAACCGGTTTCGTATCGAGAAATTAAAAGTGAGAGTGTGTGCGTGGCACATGGAGTTAAACATTCCGAAGCGTCATGATAAACTTCACATCAACTGGCCCAGAAAGTTTAACAGCATGTTGCGATTTGACAGCTCGTTTCGACTCGAATGGTATTCGTGTTAAGAATTCGAATTGAACTGGCTGGTAAGTGTGCTACACATACAATTAAATGCTTGGAATTGGGTCCTAAAATAAAGCTTAAATTGCTGATATTATTGTTTACAGCGATAAAGCTTATTTTTCTGAGTACAATGACCCTTTGTACGACCACAAAAATTTTCAAAAATTTATCTCGCGGTCCTTCTTGACAGAAAAGGTCCTACTTGACAGCTCGTTCCAAGGGGACCATAGTTGATCCATCGAAAAAATGTTGTCTTGTCATTTTTTTTTGCATTAAAATGAAAAAAAAAAAAGATCAGAAATGGTTTTTGAGCGTGTTTTTACCGTTGTAGATAAAAAATGACATAGGGCTTTAGTACCCAATTGTCAAATTAAAGAGATTGACATGAAAACATGCCAATGGTGTTAACTGAGCTGAACAACGCAACATACTACACGTTGATCAAAACATACCGTATTATGAGATTCAATCTTTATAAAAATGCTACACGATAAATTCCGTTTAGTAACGTTGTGCTCTTTTATTCTCTTATTCTCTTTTAAAAGGGTGACGCTAGAGATCCTAAATAGGGAGACTGGACGAAGTGAATTTGACGTACCCAAACAGACGCGAGTTTGACGTATCCAAACGAGCATTTGCCTTTACGCCCAGCAAAACTTATCAGTGTTGCCAAGCTCAAAACATACGTTGCCAGATCGATTTAGCAAGCTTAGACCAGTCTCCCTATTTAGGGTCTCTAGGTGACGCCGGGTGAACTAAAAAAAGGATAGAAAGTATCCTTTTTGAGGATTGAAAGTACCCTTTTGAGGGATACTTCTGATTTTGAGTGTAGCTGATTTTGCTGCATGGACAATCCATGTTGCTGCACCAATCTAACCTCAATTTTCCCCAACCCAACACTCAAATTCCCACTGCATATCACCCTCGGATCCCTCGCTCTTAGCATAAATCCCGGTCCACCGCACACAGAAACCACCAAGTGAAAGTGAAAATTGCTGTTAATTGAAATCATGACTGATGACAAACATATGCCTCAAGAGCTCCCGTCTGTAGTGTCTCTCGTGAAAATGCCCCGTGATTTGTCCCGCGACGAAGACGTTACTTAACGACGATCGTGGCGATCATACCCAACGATGATGTTGATGATAATTGTCTCGTTTTGTCTAGGTTTCGTTTTTCCCTCTCTTGCTTGGACCTTAAGTGACATTCACACGACATGACGTGCGCGCACGATACGGGATGGGTACAAATTGTCACTTGTCTTTGGGGGGTGGAGGGATTCCCTGGCTGAGGTTAGATAGACACAGGGAAAATGGGAATATTATGTTTTCTGTTTTATTTTGGGAGATCTGATTAGGAAGATTTTCGGTACGCGAAAGAATGCGACAATTTGCTTAATTATGGTTTGTTTATGTATTTTGATCTTTGATGCTTTAAAAGTGTATCAGAATGATAAGTTCCATGATGCCATAATGGTGGCAGCCATAATCGATTAATTGTCAATTTGATAGCTAGAGCAAGTCAACATGGATGCTGCCATAAAATAGTCTGGCTTCAATATCTCAGAGTTGCTATAATTATACCTGTTTGTAGAAGATTTGGTTTCCTTAACGTACATACCTGCAACGGAAAAAAAAACAAAAAATATATTATTAGATTTGAGTGATCTTATGGAACGTTTAAAAAGTTGCAATTTTTTGTAGCACACACCCACAGTGAAATCACACAATTTGTGTTGTTTATTTTTGCACTCGACATCTTTGCAAGTTCTGGAGCTGTCAAAAATGTACACACGCTACCGGAGAAATATGTGGTACAAGCAGAAAAGTCGAAATTCTCGCAGCACGCCACGACATCGTCACACCCTGCTACACGTCTAAAGAATTTCGCGACACTTCAAAGGGAATTCTGGGGGGAAGATTTGGAAATGGCTTATTAACTATTTGAACAGAAACTTTTATCATTCAAACTTTTTTTTTTTGAAGGCGTTATGGATAATTTTAAATCGTTGGTTTCTAAACGACACTCAACTGTCAAAACTGTCATTCAATCTATAATTATTTTTTTTCCATTTTCAAATGTGCCTTCCGACCGACACGGAAAAGCGAAATTTCACGCCATTCGCGGTGCCCGGGAATGTCGCGTTGAAAGCGATGTTCTTGTTTTTTTTTCGGGATGCGTAGGAGATTACACACGTACTTCAAAGCGAAATTTAAGTCGCGATCCGCACCCAGATGGCGCCACATCGTGTGACCTTCACGGAGAGTACGTCGCGGGCTGATTTGATGCAATTCCGGCAGGGTTCGAACCCTAACCCCACAGCCAATTGGAGCTGATCAATGCGTGTGTGCGCAGAAATCAATTTGCCGCTTAGAAATAGATTTTTCTTCGACTTGTTTTGGCCGCTAGGGGTCGCATGATAGATTGCACCGCACACGCACTTGGGGTAATAAACAAGCGTGATCGTTATCGGTGTTGAACACAGGTTGGTAGATGTCAAACAAGCTTCAGATAACTTAGAGGTTTTTATGAATACCTGTTTAACGTATGGTACGCAAATTTAGGTTTGTGTCTTCGCTAATTTTCCACCAAATTTGATCAAGTTTGATATCTTTACCAATATCTGTGCCCCCCCTAAACGATCTCAAAAGAACCACTGAAATTCCTAGAAATTCACTCGTTCCCGAGTCAATTGTCGATTCGAGCGCGACTCACTTGCGATACACATACGATTCGATAGACCTGCAACGATTGATCGCGCCCTGGCAATGAGAATTTATGACCGGAATGAACATTTGCACTTCAATTTATGTTGGCAGCCCTTTTGCTATAATTGAAGGCAAGTTCAAGCATTCGCGCTTGATTCGATTCCAGCGCACTGGAATGCAGGTTATAGAGCTGCTGGGAGGTTGCGTTTCTATTGCGGACGTAAGATTGGACGAAAGGGGAGGGGAAAAGCTAATTTTGAGGTGAGTTTAGTGGGGATGTTGAAGGTAAGTACATTTGTCAATTTTCTGTCATCCTGTCAAATTTCTGTCAACCTGTCAGCCTAGGGTAACATCAGCTGTTTCTGCTTGTTGTCTAACTCTCTTCTAAATAATGGCCATGAACTTTTTTAGAAGAGACTAAGGTAAGCATCCTGCTTAAAACTAAACTTAATTTTTAACCCCTCTGTTTTATCCCAGAAATTCCAAACCTTGCTCATGAACAATTCGAAATTCCAGCTAAATTCCACTTAAACCAGTCGAAAAAAGCTCGGCGCACGCAATTATTTTGCCGAGTGATGAAAGGAACCCCTCTGAACGTCCCATCTTCCTCTTAAATGGAATCTCTAAATCATCGGTTATCTCGCATAAATTAATAGCAATCGACCGAAAACCCAAAATTGGAGCAACCTCAAGCGGAGGAACGCTGACGGGAGATGCAAGTCACGCGATATCGCAAATTACGGCGAAAACATAAAACGATTTAAGGTGAGGTGGGCGAAATTTGAACAAAATTTACGCTAATTAGCTTGAAAATTTGTTAAGGTCAGATTAACGGCATCCTACTGTAACGCTAGCGATTCATCTCCGGATGTGTCTGTGAGATGGGATTTAAAAGCCAAAGCCCCGAAAAGGTTTGTCTAACGAGCTCTTCCCCGAGAGGGTGCATTCTATTCTGTTTTTGTTTGAATGGTGCAGTTACTGCTTTTTAGAGGTGACGCTGTCACAGACAAGGGGACGTAACTAGTTATTTCGCAAAAAAAAAAACTAAAAAACTAACAAAGATACACCATTTTTTTAATTCTAGAAAAGTTTTAACTCAGCATAATTTATGAAACTCACAACAAGCAGTCATTCTAGCATTAGCCAGCTCATTTTAAGCACACCAACACATGCAAAAAGCTCAATTTCTCCTTAGCCACTAGCCTCCTGGTTTCAAGTAACTGTCAAAAGAGTTCAAACAAGCCGTGGTGAATTCAACATTAATGTGGTAAGTTTCAAATCATTCTCATTCATGTTGATCAATTTCTAGAAAATTGACGGTAAGTGTGACAGTCACGACTAGATGGCGCCAAAAAACTCAAAACACTTCTCATCCACTTGTCTGTGCCTCGGTGACACCGAGTCGATGCTTTTGTTTGGTGTATTTATTTTTATTTTTACACCTTGCCGTGCACATTTTCACGGTTCGATGATTCCGTTGAATTTGGGTTTCCGCCGTGTTTTTTTGCACACCTTCACAATGAGAACCGTCTGGCGGCTGCAAGTATGTATGAATGCAGCAGCAGCTTTTATCACCGACGAACGGGTTTGCGATTTGTCTCTGTCGGTTAGGAGCTACCTGTGTGTGTTTGTACACAATGCATATATTTAATTATGTGTAAGTTAGTCGCGGTATCTGCCAACAAATTCCTGGCGAATTGTAATGGTTTGGGCTGCACAGATTCACAGATCTGTTGCTGGATCTTGCAAGATCTTGCAGGAAACAAAGCTGATTCAAGCAACTGTCAAACGCATACAAATGAGCTGTGGTGAATTTAGATTTTTCATGGTGGATTCAAAAATGTTCAAATTGACCGTTGAAAGATTTACGAGTTCTTCATCTTTTCATCTGTGGTTATCAGCAAAATCGCCACTAAACTATCTTCTTTCCTCTCTAACCAGCTTTGCTACCAATGTATTCTTTCATTATCAAAAAGCAGAGTGAAGCGCGAGTATTAATATTAGTTTGGCAAGGGGGGAGGCACCCCCAGGAGGTTAGGAATTCCGACGCGATCGAATTCCGCCAGCTTGTCGAACATTCAGCGAACTTTGACGCCAAAGCCGCCAGCCGCCAGCCGGCTGGTCAGATGCCATTGTCGTCGCTGTTGACGTTGTCCGCGTGTCGCCAAATCGCTTTGCAATTGAAACAGGCAGATGATCTTGTAATCTTTGTCAAACAAATCTCGACCGATTTCGTTGGCGTCCCTCAAACTCAATTAGACGAGAAAAAACCTAACCTCAAACTCAATTAAGGGGCCAAAAAACGCCAACCGCAGCATTTTCCCATCAATTAATCAGGTCTAGCCTCAATATATTTGTAGCGGCTGACAGTAGGACACGGGCCATTAGACACCTGGGCCGGACACCAGTCTCCTATTTCTCAGAAAGTAAAACTTTCGTGTTTGCCAACCTGATTGGTAGACTAGCTCAAAAATTAGACCTTTCAAACCTAGAAGATCTTAAAATATGGCAAGTTCGCTTGTAAATGTGCAGTTGCGGAAGTCTAAATCTCAAATCTCCAAATTACTTTACTCATTGTTCATTTTCCAAAAAGTTCATCTAACAAAAAAGTACAACATTTAAGTCTCGAACCCAAACCTTCAAATATTGAACCTGCCTTTTTTAAGTCTCCAAATCTTCAGTGACTAAGTGGCAGTCGTTTGTCCATATAAGCCACTCATAGGATGAACTGTTCCAATGAACGAATGAACACACGAGAGGACTATACTCTCGCAATATAGCACTTTCCTCACGTTTCTTTTCGTGAGGACTATCCCCTCGTTCTTTAACTTTGGGTGTACCTTTCAAACCTTGAAGATCTTAAAATATGGCAAGTCGCTTGCAAGTTACCAAATCTTGCAAGTCTCCAAATCTTGCAGGTCTCCAAATTGAGCAAGTCTCCAAATTGTGCAAGTCTCCAAATCTTGTAAGTCTCTAAGTCTACTCTAAATCTGGAAAGTCTCAAAATTTAGTAAGTCTCCCATCTTGCTTGTCTTTAAAACATTCAAACCTCCAAATCTTTCAAGTCTCCAAATCTTGCAAGTCCCCAACATTTAGAAAGTCTCCAAATCATGCAAGCTACTCAACCTTTCAGCAAGACTCCAAATCCGGAACTATTAAAACTATTGCAAGACCCTTAATCTTGAAATTCTGATTTTTTTTGCAAGTCTCCAAAACTTTACAAGTCACCAAATCTTGTAAGATTTAAAATTTACTCTAAACCTGAAGAACTTCAAATTTTCCAATTTTCCAATCTTCAAGTCCAGTCTTGCAAGACTTTAGATAATTAAAAGTCCTGAAATTTTGCAAGTCTCCAAAACTTGCAAGTCTCCATGATTTTGGAAATCTCCAAATCTTGCAAGTTACCAAATCGTGCAGTCAAATTTTGATAGTTACCATGTCTTGTTAGCCTCAAAATCTTAAAATTTTGATTTTTTTGCAAGTCTCCCAATCTTACAAACCAATAAATCTTGCAAGTGTCCATATCCTGTAGATCTCCAAATCATGCAAATCTTCAAGTCTTCTCTAAACTGGGAAGTCTGTTTCAAAATCAAGCAAGACTCTAAATCTTGCAAGTTTCCATAGTTATGGAAGTCTCCAAATCTTGCAAGCCACCAAATCTTGTAATCCCAAATCGTCTTGCAAAACTCGAAACTCAGAAAATCTCCAAATCATGGAAGACTCTGAATCGTCAAAGTCTAAATTATTTTTGCAAATCTCCAAATCATGCAATACTTTAAATCATGAATCTTTAAAATATGCAGTTGTACAAATTTTGCAAGTCTCCAAATCTTAAAAGTCTTTGACACAAGAAGCTAAATCATAAAATCTTCAAATTATGCAAATCTCCAAAATTTAAAAATACTCCAAAACTTAAAAGTCTCCAAATCTTTTAGTCTCCAAAGTCTTACAAAACTTTAAATTCAGCAAGTCTCCAAATCGAGGTTAGTCTCCAAATTTCAAAGTTCAATCGTCAAAGTCAAATTTGCAATCTAAAATCTTCTAATTGTCTTCAAATCTTAACTTTATGTTTAATTGCAAGATCATTGTGCAAGTCTCCAAACCATGCATGACTCGAATCGAGACAGTTAATCATAAAATACTCAAAATCTTTACAAGAATCTAACAAGACTCCAAATCATGATATTCCTGATTTTTCGCAAGTCTCAAAATCATGCAATACTTTCAATCATGAATGTCTCAAAACATGGCTAGTCTACTAAGCTTGCAAGTCTAATTGTCTCCACAACTTGAACGTCTCCAAAAATCGAGCATATTATCAAATCATACAAATTTTCATATCGTGATAAGTCTCTTAAACTTGAAAGTCTCCAAAACTTAAAAGTCGCCATATCGAACTTTCAAATCAAATTAGTATCCAAATCTCAAAATCTGGCAAGTCTCCAAATCCAGATTTTCTACAAATTTGGAAAGTCTCCAAAGGAAAGCCCCAAAAACCAGCAATTTTGCTGTAACTCTTAAGGGTGACGAGTTGCTGTCTTCGAGAAAGTTGTTCAAGTTTGTAAAGGTGGATCAAACGGCTTCAAAAAGTGAGGTTAGAAACCTTGAACCAGCCTACCCTGCTTAACCACATCTGGCGTTCTCTCTCTCGTGTGGTGGTGGTTTAAGCCTCCCCGTGTCCAACTCTAGGAGCCGTGATTTAAATTAGTCGCTGTCAGTTTTAATTTGTTCCGCTCGTTCCCTTTCGAAGCAAGAAGGGAGTTGGAGACACAAACAATTGGCAAACAATGCCCCCACAGTCCGGTCCGTCATAAGAACGTACGCGGTTAGACGACCAAACCGCTAGTGACTAGGTTTGTACGCGACGATGATGAGACGCCAGCCGGATGAAATTGTTGTGATTGATGGGTGTCTTCTGGTTGAGAGAGAAACTAAAGGGTTTTCAACGTCAATATTTCAAGAAATGTGATACTTTTTCTCGTGCGTGAGATTTCCTTCGAGTCTACTAAAAGAGCTGAGTGGATCGCGGCGTTGGGAGCGATTACAACGTTGTTAACGCGTTTAACATCTGTATCGGGTTTGTTGAATGAAAGAAGAACGGGGTGTTTTGTAATGACCTTAACCATAGCTAAGCCAGTGGAAGTGATTTAACGTGTGTGTACTATTTTGGGCGGTGTTTGCCTTTTGGGACCGATGAACGAGAACTGCTTGAACTCTGAAATCGCATTATCTTATTTTTAAGAGGTTGTAAAATTCTAAAACAGAAAACGTAAATAAGATTCTGGTGGCTTCAAATCTCGAATGATTGAAAATCATGGCGTTTGAAGCGTTCAAATATTAAAAGTCTCCAAATAGAGAAAGAACATGAAAGACCCAAACCCAAGGTTTTTGAATCTCTGAATTTGAAAATCTCTAAATCTAAAGAAATTTATTTAAATCTTTAAAGTCTTCCAATGTGGAAAGTCTCCAATAGGCCGTCCCAAAAAAAATTAAAAGTTGTCAAATCTTTGGTGCTCACCCCTAGAATGATAGATTAGGTTGTCAGGAACACTGTTTTCATACAACAAAAATTTCCCAAAAATGGTTAACAACTCGCGCGCGGAGCTTGAATGAAAATAAATGCATTTTACCGGTATTTTTCAGAAATGCGCGTAACAATCATGCTAAAGTCATTCAAATTTGGTCGCCTTGGGCTTCAAGTTATAGTTTAATGTCCCATGAACAACTTCCTGTACAGACATAGTCCATAAAACCTTGTGTTTGGGCATGGCAGGGCGTTTTAGGGAGAAAAAATTGTATTTTTTAGCAAAAAAATCAAGAATCGCTCCCAAAACGAGCCAAAAAATTTGCAGCCAAAACTTATGCATTCAGCCTATGGAAAATTTTACGGAGATCATTTTGCTATTTTAACATTTAAATTATGTCCACGCAAAGCCGAGATTTTTGCATTTTAGTGAACAAAAAGTGACGAATTTTCACCAAAGATTTGACAACTTTTGACAACATTCATTTCATTTATGACGGCCTAGTCTCCAAATATCTAAAAACTCCAAAATTTTAAATTGATGAATTTTCATGAAATTCTCTAAGTCTTGTCAGTCTTCAAATCTTGTGAAAGTCTGCATATCTTACAAGTCTAAAAATAACTGTTTCATTTTTCCAAACCTTTTATCTCTCCAAAGTTCCATTTTTTTAATCATTGAATCGAACATTGAGAATCTTCAAATCCTTAAAGGCTCCAAGTAATGAAAATCTCCTAATCTTGACAGTCTCCAAATCTTGTAAGTCTTGAGTCTTGAGAGTCTTCAAATCTTGAAAGTCTCTATATTTTGAAAGTATCCTAATGTTGAATGTCTCCAAATCTTGAAAGTTTCCAAATGTTCAAGTTCTCCGATTACTGAAATTCTCCAAATCATGATAGTTACTACATCTTGAAAGTCTCTGAAACTTGAAAGTCTCACAGTCTTGAAAGTTTTCGTATCATGAAAGTTTCCAAATCATGAAAGTATCAAAATAATGAAAGTCTTCCAATTCTTGAAAGTCTCCGAATCACCAAATTTGAAAGTCTCTAAATCTTAAGAAAATACTCTGAATCTTGAATGTCTCCAAATCTCCAAATTTGGAAAGTCTTCTGATCTTAAAAGTCTCTTGATCTTCAATGTCTCCAAATGTTAAAAGTCTATTAATATTTTAAGTCTCTGACTTTGAAATTTCCTTACCTTGAAATTTTCTAAATCTGGTAGGTCTTAAATATTGTAATTCACCAAATGATAAAAATTTCCACTTGTTTAAAGTCTCCGAATTTTTAATTTCACTGAATCATGGAATTCTCTAAATCTTGAAAGTCTCTAAAATTAAGGTCATAAAATTCTTCAAACAGAGAAAGTCTCCAAATCTTGAAAATCTCCAAATCTCGAATGCGCATATGTTGAATGTTTTCAAATTTTAAAGTCTCCAATTCCCTTATTTTTTTATTTTTTCAAAAGAAAATTTTCTCTCCAATGTTTCCGAAATTGTGATAGAAGGTTTACAAACCGTTTTTAAAATCTTCGAAACAAACATTTAAAATTTTCAAATCATGATATCTCCAAATCTTAAACGTCTCCAAATAATGAAAAGCTTCAAATCTTTAAGGTCTCTCAATCTTGAATGTCTCCAAAGCTTGAAAGTCTCCAAATCTTAAAAGTCTCCACATCTTAAAAAGTCTCCAAATCATGAATGTTACAAATATGGCATGAATGCTTCAAATATTGCAAGTGTCCAAATCTTCCATGACTCTAAATCGTGCAAGTCTTTCAACAAGTCTAACAAGTCTCCAAATCATTATAGTCACCAAAATTGTCCTAAACTGCAAACAAAGAAATAATTTTATTTGCAAGCCTTAAAATATCTCGTTTCAAAATCTTGGAAGTCTCCAAATCTAAACAATTTCAAATCTTGAATTGGTAAATTTTGTAGAAATCTTAAAATCTTGCGAGTCTCCAAATGTTTGTAAATCTATCAAGTTTTTGAATCTTAAAATCATGCTGATGTTCAAATCTCCAAGAGTCTCTAAACCTCGCTATTACACGAAGAAAAAGAGTTCTTAAAATCGTGAACAACCGTTCACGAAATTGGAAACCACGAACAAAGTGTTCAAATTCTATGGTACGTTTTTGAAATGAAATTTTGTAAGTCTGTGAATCTTAAAAGTCTCCAAATTTTCAAGTCCCTAAACTTGCAAGTTTCCAAATCTTGAAGTCAGTCTTAAATTTCGAAAGGTTCATAATCATGCAAGTTTCAAAATTTTGCAATTTTCAAAACTTTGCAAGACTCAAAACCTCCATAGCTTACAAATCTCCAATTATCTTAAAATCATACCGTTGTAGTGACAAGATCATCTATCATTATCACATTACTTCTATGACATTCCAAAGCACAGAATTGGGGTTGTCAAACTTGCAAAACTCAAAATCTTGCAAGTCTCCAAATCGTGTAAATCTTCAAATCTGGGAGTCTACAAACCTTGAATGTTTTTAATTTGAATTGCAAGCCTCCAAATATCTGAAGTCTCCAAGTCTACATATCTAACAATCCTCCAATAACCGTAAAATCATTCCTCTGCACTAACAAGAACTACTTTCGAGTATTCCAGAGCACAGCACAGAAATGGGGTTGACGCCAAGTGGTCCCGCGCCACCTGTGCCCTGCCACTCAATTACGGTATCGCCGGCGATCTCCGATCAGAGGCGATCGGCTCTAAAACAGCACTAACCATGCCGAGACTACAACTAGACCAGATAAATTTGGCTCGCGATAATCATCTTCGAAGCGAAGATCTAAAATACGACGTGCTCGGATGAATGAATTTATTTGAGACCCCGCCGCATGGTGGCGGCTTCTAGCTGGTCTAGGCTTGAACTCTACACACGCGCGGGGTGAGGGGGAAACGGGTTCTGACCTGAGATCGCCGCCGCCCGATAAGCCCCCGGGTTGAATCGCTTCGCTGTCACATTCGAATGTCGTAAAGTTTGAAACACGGAGATGCTCTTATCGAGCGCTTGTGTGGAGAGTTCGCTGAAGATCTATTTAGATGCTAATCTCGGCGTCTTTTGACTTGGGCTTTTAAGCATATTTTCAGCAGTCATCTCGTAAAAACGAATCTTTCAATCGGCGCGCTCTCGAAGAGATCACTTTAAAATTCATCACGATAAAAAGCGATTCGCCAAAAATTCGCCCGCAGGGTAGAAAACACTTGTCTTCCACTTTCGCAGCAGCGCCCATTAAACGTTCCTCAACTGTCAAATTAGGGAGCCTGATTAGATCTCTCGTTTTGCTTGCTGCAGCAACAAACTTTTTGACGGAAGGCTCCACCACCGGAGAGCGCTGAAACAAAAGGCTTGTACAGCCTGAATTTCAATTAAGATGCGCCCCAACCACGCTGGGGGATGTCGCGCTGCTTTTTTTTGTGGTGGCCAAGTGCCTCGGGAGGCCAGAGCTATAATTTACGGGCCACGACGACGTGGCCACTACGCCGAAGGGAGAATCAAGGAGACCGCTCAACCTGGCTTGAGAAGCTCCTTGGAATGTGTGAAGAAGCGCTGAGACTTGGTTGAAGTCGACGACGACGACGTTTGAATTGATTAACCTTTCCACAAGCGGTGCGTACACAGAGCAGTGTGTGTGCGCCCTTCGAAAGTGAGATTTATCGGTGGAAGTCTGGGAAACTGACGTTTACGAAATGTTGGCTTTGGGGGGAAAAGAACGGCAGGCGATCGTTACAACGAAAGGCACTTGAGCTTAAGGCGGAGATTTGTAAGGTTTGGAGAACCTCAAGGTTTGCTGCGAAGATTTCCAAAGATTTGGATGTCTTTGATTTAAAGTTTGGAGACTTGCCTGGATTGGAGACTTTCACGATTTGGAGCTTTTCATATTTTAGAGATGTTTAAGATTTGCAGACTTTCAAGATTTGAAGCAATTCATGATTTGGATACATTCAAGATTTAGAGACTAATCAGATTAGGAGACTTTCAAGATTTGAAAACTTCTAGGATTTGGAGACTTTCAAGATCTGGGAGCTTTAAATATATAAAGACTTTCAAGGTCTGGAGACTTTTAATATTTGAAAACTTTTAATATTTGGAGACTTTTATGATTTGGAGACTTTCAAGATTTGGAGACTTCCAAGATAAGGAGACTTTAATGATTCAGAGACTATCAAGATTTGGAGACTTTCAAGTTCTGGAGACATTAAATATTTGGAGACTTTCAAGATTAGGAGACTTGCAATGATTGTAGACATTTAAGATTTTAAAACTTTCAAGATTTGGAGATTATCATGCTTCGGAGACTTTCAATGTTTGGAGACTTTTAAGATTTAGAGACTCGAGACTTTCAAGATCTGGAGACTTTAAATATTTGGAAACATTACAGTTTCAGGGACTTTCAAGATTTGGAGACTTTCAAGATTTGGAGACTTGCAAGATAAGGAGACTTTAAAGATTCAGAGACTATCAAGATTTGGAGACTTTCAAGTTCTGGAGACTCTAAATATTTGGAGACTTGCAATGTTTGTAGACATTTAAGATTTTGAAACTTTCAAGATTTGGAGATTTTCATGATTCGGAGACTTTTAGGATTCTGAGACATTCAACATTTGGAGACTATCAAGATTTAGAGACTATCGAGACTTTCAAGATCTGGATACTTCAAATATTTGGGAACTTTACAGTTTCATGAACTTTTTAGATTTGGAGACATTCAAGATTTGGAGACTTTTAATATTTCGAAACATTCCAGTTTCAGGAACTTTTAAGATTTGGAGACTTTAAAAATTAAGAGACTTCCAAGATTAGGAGACTATCAAGATTTGGAGACTTTCAAGATCTGGAGACTTTGAATATTTGAAGACTTTCAAGTTTTGGAGTCTTTTAAGATTTGGAGACTTGCAATGTTTGTAGACATTTAAGATTTCGAAACTTTCAAGATTTGGAGATTTTCATGATTTGGAGACTTTTTTAGGATTCGGAGACTTTCATGATTAGGAGACTATCGAGACTTTCAAGATCTGGATACTTCAAATATTTGGAAACTGTACAGTTTCAGGGACTTTTAAGATTTGGAGTTTTTTAATATTTGGAAACTTTCCAGTTTCAGGAACCTTAAGATTTGGAGACTATCAACATTGTTAGACTTCCAAGATTAGGAGACTTTTTAGATTTAAAGACTATCATGATTTGGAGACTTTTTAAGATTAAGAGACTATCATGATTTGGAGACTTTCAAGTTCTGAATGAGGAGACTTATAAGATTTGGAGACTTTCAAGATTTGAAGCTTTACATTATTTAAGATTTGGAGTTGTCAAGATTTGAAAATTCTCAATTTCAAGCTTCGAACACCAAAATGAATCGAAGGTTAGCAAAATGCTGTAAATATCTTTTAATCGCATGATGTTATGCAACTTTTTCAAACCCACATCTGCTAATAATAACAACCCTCTGCAAAAACTCACTTCTCAGCACGTTGACAATATGCAAATCTCCACCGAAGTTGACACACGCAAACAAACCCCGAACCAGACTTTCTCCACACGTGGCTGCCACGCCGGCTCATCGACACCGGTCCACGACCACGAGACCCCCAACTGTTTCGCGCGAGTGAGAGATATCTTATTTTCCCAACCAGCTGTGCGCCGCTGATTCTGACAGACTCGGTGTCCGTGACGTGCGACGACGAGTGCAATAAGTGACGCGTAATTATTATTTCGTGAGTTCTTTATTTGTTTTAGCGCACTGGGCGATACCGTTCTAAGGGAGGGGCGTCCGCGAATTCCGTAACGAAGTGGATTTCGACTCTTTGACGTCCAAACGAGCTAAATAAACAAAACAACAAATTCACATTTCAGTGTTTGTGGTCGAATTCCAAACCCCTCCCTCTCAAAAGAACCAAAAGGATCGCTTAATTTGGCAGGAGAACCTGCCCCGTACAAACTCTACACACAAAAACACGCTTCTCGTGTGGATTTCGAAAAGTCCGACATTTGCACAAACACATTTGCGCCGGAGGCGCTCGTCTCCGGAGAGTGGATGAAGATGCATGCGAGCGCGACGTTCTGAATGAAGTCCGGAGTATTTTCGTTTGAACCAGAGGCAACAACTCTTCGCACAAGACCGCTACTGTTGCTGCAAGCCGTATCTCTCCGGCCGTCAGTTTGTCTGCTGTCTGCAACGCGCTTTTCTGCACATGATTTGGCTGTACGCGGCTTCGGGCAGTGTTTTTGTAGGGGAAGGGAGGTTGTTTTTGGAACTTTGGGGTTGTAGACTTGCAAACTTTGAAATGCTTTTTGGATTGCTCAATTGGAGACTTGCAAGATTTGGAGACTTCCACAGCTCGCCACTCTCCCCTACCGATGACCTGTTTCTAACAGTCGGAATCCCACCGTGGTCCGTCGTGCGGAATGTTTCCAACGCCGATGCTTTCTAGTCGTAAATTTGCAAGAAGAAAACGCTTCTCTACACTCAAATCTCCTGCGGGGTCCACCGGGAGAGGGTAGCTGTCAGTGTGCGGCGAGAATTATGTTCTGGTCGGCGCTGTCAAAGTGACAGCTGAATAGGGTGGTCTGATGGTCAACCAAAACAAGCCAAACTGTGTGTGTGTGATTGGAAACAGATATCCTTCTCCCCTTGCGCCACCTGTTGGCGGCGACTTTGTTTGACAGTGGCGCTGATATATTGAAGAAACCAATCACTGTTTTGACAGTTGTTTGTTTTTGGCCCCCGAGCGCGCGCCAAAACTTGTACAATTTATCTCCATTAGAGCGCAACCAGCTCGGGAACCGGGTGCGATTGTTTATTCAATCGCGCCGACTTCGAAACAGAGATTATCAATAACATAAATTTTCACGCCTGATTAGCTTAGTTCACCGCGCGTCGCTTGACTTGCCAGTAGTTTAGAGGGAGAGACACTTAAACAGATTAACTTTATTGATTTCCTTCGGCACCCCCGCTCGTTTGTCGACCCCCTTGGCTGTCAACTACCGTGTTACGCCAAAGTACTACTCTGGATGGTCCACTTTTTTGTAGCACAATGTTTCAGCGAGACCCGCATAGAGTTTGACGTCTTGATTGACACTTCGCGCTCGGCGTTTTTTTTGCCAAACGTCACTTTGACAGTTTTCAAACTAATTGAGCTGTCACTGGTGACAGTTGACCTCACTCGGCAAAGAAGTATCGTATTTGCTCTTCAAAAATGCTCTATGGCACAATCAGCAGGGAGGCTGCTCTAATCTCGGGCCAGTTGGCATGTGAAGGTCTGTCTCCCGATATCCCCATGTGACGTTAAATAACGCGTCACGGTCCGGCG
This sequence comes from Culex quinquefasciatus, assembly GCF_015732765.1. Taxonomy (NCBI): domain Eukaryota; kingdom Metazoa; phylum Arthropoda; class Insecta; order Diptera; family Culicidae; genus Culex; species Culex quinquefasciatus. The sequence goes on from NC_051861.1 coordinate 94,294,098, forward strand.
GATGAGGGCGACGGGACGTCAACTGGGCCGTGGCGAAGAAAGTTGATTGGGAAAAAGGCTTCTGGAGGTGGACTGGCTGCCAGAAGGGGCTGAGCCGATTATTGATCGGAGGAAGATTGGAGGTCAATGGTGCGTCCTAAGTTATGGGAACAGACTCGGGAGAAGGTTAGTTGAATTATTAGTAGCTAAATGCAGGAAGTCTCCAAATCTTGCAGGTCTCCAAAATCTGGAAAGTCTCCAAATCTTGCAAGTCTCCAAATCTAGCAAATTTCGAAAGTCTCCAAAGTCTTGTATACGAATCAGTTTACACCGAACCTAGTCAAATTTGACCCAGTTTACAGCGGCCACCAAGATCAGGCACCGATTCCCTGCTCAACTTCTCTAGTTCATTGGCAACATGTGGTCCGCTGCTCTTCCACGAATCGCAAAAACTGGGAAACCGATCCACCCTTATTATGTCAGCTGGCTTCAATCACCCAAAACACACTGCCTCCCTCCCTCCCTCCGAACTCTCATTCAAATCCCCGGGAAATCAATTCTCGACCTCGAAAGGGACGCCAATTTGCGCTCTCTATTTCGCAGTTTTCTGCACCGCGGTTGCAGCAAATTAGGCTGACGCGCGGAATTCAATCGAGACGCATGCAGCTGTCATCGGCGATGACCAGTTTCGAGCGATTGTTCTTTCGAGAGGAGAGTTCGTTGGCGCGCGCGGGATGATGATGCTGGCAGTAAAGTAGTTAAGTTGGTTAGACATTGGCTGGCTGTATAAGGTTTCAACATTTATGACCCCGTGCTGCCGGTTTATTGCCTTTGAAATGGGTGGTAAACAGAGTTGGGCGAGTGGTGGTGGATATAACTTTGGCAGGTTTCATTGAACTCTGCGCGTAGGAAATCAGTGGGCAATTGGGTAATTCATCCAACTTTGATGCGACGTAAGTGGTTTGTACGCAACGTTTAATAAGCTGAAGTTATGATTTGATTTCCTGAAACTTAAAGCAAAGATTGGGGTCGTGAGCTACCAGATTTGAAACTTGCAAGATTTGGAGATTTGTTAGATTTAAAGACTCGCGGAATTCATGTTTGTAGACTTTCATAATTTGAAGCCTTGCAAATTTTTGAGACTTGCAAAATTTGGAGAGCTTCAAGATTTGGAGAGTTGCAAGATTAGAAGACTTCAAAACCATTCCAAGACTTAAATTTTATAGTCGTGAGATTTTCAACATTTGAAAACTTCACAATATTCAAGACTCTAGAGACTTGAAAAATTTGGAGACATTCAAAAAAACTTTCAGATTTTTTAGATTTTGCCGACTTATAAAATTTAAAGACTTTCAAAAACTTTCGAAATAATAATGTTCTCGCTTAGAGACTCACAAAATTTTGAGACTTCCAGATTTTCGTGACTTGGAAAAATTGAACACATTTATATTTTTAAGTATTGTGGAGACTTAGATAATGAAAGTCTCCAATTAAAAAAAAAAGTCTTAAATTTCAAGGTTGAGAAATTGACAAATTTGGGGTCTTCGAGATTTTCTTGATTTTGGATACTCACAAAATTTTGAGCCTTTTAAAAAAGGCTGAAATTTTCTGGTTTGGAGACTCGCGAAATTTGGAGACTTCCATATTATCAAGATTTTGGAGACTAACAAAATGAATGTTTCCAATTTCAAACCTTTTCAAAGTCTTTCAAATATCTAAATTTCAAGATTTAGAGAATTGCAAATTTTGGAGACTTTCAGATTTTTAAGATTTTGGGTACATACAAAATTTTAAGATTTTCAAGTACATTTGAAGTTTTCAATTTTATTGTTTGGAGACTCACAAAATTGGGAGGTTTTAAAATTTTCTTTATTTTAGAGACAGTCAAAATTTGAAAATTGTAAGCCCCTTTTGAAGTTAAACTTTAAAAAATAAGACTCACAAAATTTGGAAACATTAAAATTTTTAAGAATTTGGAGGCTTTAAAATTTTTAAGAATTTGGAGACTTACAAGATGAAAGTTTTCAACCTTTCCAAAGTCTTTCAAATTTCTAAATTTCATAATTTAGAGATTTGCAAATTTTGGAGAATTTCAGATTTTCAAGATTTTGGGAACTTACAAAATTTGAAGATTTTCGAACACTTTCGATGTTTTAAATTTTAGGGTTTGGAGACTCACAAAATTGACAAAATTTGATAGTTCCCTTTCGAAGTTTCGGTTTATCCTTTCGAAGTTAAATTTGATAGTAGAAGACTCACAAAACTTGGACTTTCACAAAACTCAGATTTTCAAGATACTTGAAGACTTGCAAAGTCGTGAGACATTCAAAATCTTTCCAAGTCTTGAATTTGATTTTCAGGACTTGCAAAGTTCGGCGAATTACATTTTTTAGTTTGGAGACTTTCAGACTTTCAAGATTTTGGAGACTAGCAATGTTTGGAGACATTCAAACCAATTCAATGTCTTAAATTTTATGGTTTGGAGACTCACGAAATTTGTAGACTTCCAGATTTTCTAGATTTTTGGTTGCAATGCTGCAAAATCTTGCAAATCTGAAAGTCTCCAAATTTCGTGAGATTCCAGATTTTGAAGGTTTTGGAGACTTGCAAAATTTGAAGACTTTTAGATTTTTTAAGAATTTGGAAACTTTCAGTTTTTCAAGATTTTGGAGGCAGACAAAATAAAAATCTCCAATTTCAAAACATTTCATAGTTTAAAATCTCAATATTAAGGTTTGACAAATATGGAGACTTGCAGATTATCAAGATTTGGGATACTCACAAAATTTGGAGATTTTCAAACCTTTTCGAAGTTTTAAATTTTTTTGGAGGCTCCCAATTTTACAGACTTTCAGATTTTTTTTATTTTAGAGATTGACAATTTTTTTTAGATTTTAAACCCTTTTTCGATGTTTTAATTTTAAAGTTTGGAGACTCGCACAACTTGAAGGAAGACTTTCAGATGTTCAAAACATTTGAAGACTTGCAAAGTCGTGTGACATTCAAAATCTTTCGAAGTCTTGAATTTGATTGCCAAAAGAATTGCAAAATTTGGAGAATTTTTGATTTCAAGATTTTGGAGACTTGCGAAATTTGGAGATTTTCGAACCCTTTCTAGGTTTTCAATTTAATAGTTTGGAAACTCGCAAAATTTGGAGACTTTCAGACTTTTGAGCTATTGGAGACTTGCAATGTTTGAAGACATTCAAACCCATTCGAAGTCTTAAATTTTCTGGTTTGGAGACTCACAAAATTTGGAGACTTCTAGATTTTCAAGATTTTGGAGGCTTACAAAATTTGAAGACTTTTTGATTTTTAATAATTTGGTGACCTGACAAGAAGAGTACTAGGCGTAATCTAACCTAAGGCACTCTCCAGGATCCCTTCGAAAGAGTGGCTGCGCTAGGGTCTAGGGAATGATTAGCATAGATTAGATTTAAGAATTTGGAGACCATTTAGAATTTCGAGATTTTGTAGACTTACAAAATGAGATTTCAAAACTTTTCTAAGTCTCAAATTTCAAGATTTAGAAATTTGTCAACTTTGAAGGCATCAAGATTTTGGATACTCACAAAATGTTGAGATTTTTAAACCTTTTGGAAATTTTAAATTTTAAAGTTTGGAGACTTTCAAATTTTGACTTTCAGAGACTGACAAAATTTGAAGATTTGAAACCCCTCTCAATTTTTTTAATTTTACAGTTTGGAGACTTGAATTGAAAGTCTTGAATTTGAATGTCAGAAGTTTTGCAAAATTTGGAGACTTTTAGATTTTCAAAATTTTGGAGACTTACAAAACTTGGAGATTTGGAGAGCCCCTTTGAAGTTTTTTGTTTGGAGACTCGTAAAATTTGCAGACTTTCAGATTTTAAAGATTTTCAAGGCTTGCAATTTTTGGAGACTATCAAAACTATTTGAAATTTTATAGTTTGGAGACTTGCAAAATTTGGAGACTTTCAGATTTTCAAGAATTTGGAGACCTGCCAAATTTGGAGATTTTCAAACCCTTTTGAAGTTTTAAATTATATAGTTTAGAGACTCGCAGAATTTGAACTTTCAGATTTTCATGATTTTGGAGACTTGAAAAGCTTGAAGACTATCAAAATCATTCAAAATCTTAAAATGTATTGTTAGATGTCTTGAAGAATTAGACGACTTTTAGATGTTCAAGATTTTTGAGACTCACAAAATTAGGATACTATCAAACTTTGAAATGGCCTGAAAATTTAAATTTTATGGTTTTGAGACACTCAACATTTTGACGATTTTCAATTTTTTAGATTTTCAAGAATTTGGAGACTTGGTTGAATTTGCTTTCCAAGTTTTGAATTTTGTGAAATGTTATTTTGAATAATTGTTATAAGACTTGAACGATGAGAAGATCATTTGGAGACTCACCAAATGTGGATACTTGCATCTTTTGGAGACCAACTGAAAAATGTGGAATCGTTTAATTCTCAAATATTCCATTAAAATAGCTCAACAAACCATAAAACGTTCGTCAAATGGCCAATTAAACTGCACTTTACATTGCACATCCGTTCACTCTTTCTAACTTTCAACTAAGCTCATCAAATTCGTTCCACCAGCGCAGCCTTCGAGTGCACACACGAGCCATCCTCGAGCTCGCAACGCATCCTTTCCCCAGCTAATCTCATTTTCCTGCCTTTGATCTGTGGGCAACTCCAACTCCCAAACTCCTCCCGGGGATGCCGAAAGCCAGCTCAACTCGTTACTCCCGTCGAAACTCTTCTTCTCCTGGGAGGTTCAAGTGGCGGAAAAAGCAATTTTCAGGCATTTTGAAGCGCGCTCGCGAGCTCTTTTTGTCAAACTTCTTTTTTTACCCGCTCGATGGATGTCTGCTCTAGACTACAATATTACACGGTTCCCTGCCTCATGTGTGTGTTCTCCTGTCTCTTCAGGAGTCCTTTCACCGACAGGACCATAACCTAAAAAGGACGAAAATGTGGAACACGCAGCAGGCTTTGTTGATGTAACTCTTGAACGTGACGTGACGGGCTTTTTGCACAGTAGCAAATTGAATCACAAAGTCTTCAATTTTTGAAAGTATCCAAATTTTGCAGTCTTCAAAATTGTCTTCAAAAAGTCTCCAAATTTTGATAGTCTCAAATTTGTTCAGTCTCCAAAATAGAACAAGTCGTTTTAATCTTGAAAGTTACAAAATCTTGCAGGTCTCCAAATTTGCAGGTCTCCAATTCTTGTAAGTCTCCAAATTTAACAAATCTCCAATTCTAGCAAGTCTCCAAATCTTGCAAGTCTCTAAATCTTGCAAGTCTCCAAATCTTGCAAGTCTCCAAATCTTGCAAGTCTCCAAATCTTGCAAGTCTCCAAATCTTGCAAGTCTCCAAATTTTGCAGGTCTTTAATTATTACAAGTCTCCAAATTTTGCAATACCCATAATCTTGCAAGTCTTCAAATCTTCCTGTAAGTCTCCAAATTTAGCAAATCTTCAAATCTAGCAAGTCTCCAAATCTAGCAAGTCTCCAAATCTTGCATGTCTCCAAATCTTGCAAGCCTCCAAATCTTGCAAGTCTCCAAATTTTGCAGGTCTCCAATTATTGCAACGCTCCAAATTTTGCATGTCTCCAAATTTTGCAGGTCTCCAAATCTTGCAAGTCTCTAAATCTTGCATGACTCCAAATTTTGCATGACTCCAAATTTTGCAGGTCTTCAATTATTGCAAGTCTCCAAATTTTGCAATTTTCATAATCTAGAATGAATCTTGATTTTGAATATCACCATACCTTGCTAGTCTCCAATTTTTTTTCAAATCTCTACAAATTTTTCCAACTGTGCCCAACCTAGAAGAATATGTTCACGCTAATTGACATTCCACTTGATACTTGGCGTTGCGTTCTTGTTAACCTCTCTCTCTCCCTCTTCTGCAGCTCGTCAACTCCTTGAGCTCGTCTTGCGTGCAAGAAGTGGGCTGTCCTGGCTGAAGGAGCCAGAGCATCCGCGTGATTGACGTCGCGAGGATGTGATGGAGAGCAAGCTTGATGAAAGCCAGCAAGTAGGTACGCGGAAATGAGGGAAATGAACGCGATGTGTTGGGTTCTTTTTTTTTTCTTTCGTTCTGGGCTTTGTTTGAGGATGTTTGTTGTGGCACGTGATTTATTTTTGACACGTTAAGATTTTAACGAAGTGTGTGCTGGAGAGAATGTGTCAAAATGCGTTAGAAATTTGCTTTTTGATGAGTTTTTTGCTGTTTTTTTTCTCTAATCTTTAAAATCTTTCAAACATGTGTCAAAAATACATTTTCTTAATATTTATAATGCTTCAAAAACTAATTAGAGTTCTATTCATAGACAGGCTATTTGGGTAGCAGAGTAAGAACTTAATTGCCCCTAAATTGAATCAATAACCTTATCTTACAAAAAGTGAAAGTTTTGAAAAGTGCGTCATACCTTTTCGCGCTAAAACACCGACTAACAAACCAATATTGTCCCAGTCTGATATCGCCTAGAAAAACTTAGAAAAAAATGAAGATAATTTTAAAATCCACTCTCACATTAGCCAAACATCCCAGTGCAGTAAATGTCGATTCTTATCGCGTATGTTTGCTTGTTTTTTTTTTCTGAACACCTTCCTCCAAAGGCCTAAAACAACTCCCAAACAACAGCAGACTCAAAACCCAAAACTCGCGCCGTTCGAAATGTGCTTCATTTGTGTCAATAAAACCAAGATTAATGGTCCCGGCCGGGAAGACCCCGCACACCAGGGTAGACTTTGGAACGCCACAGCGCGAGGCCAGAGGGCGTCATGAACACTGCCGATGATATCATGGCCTGGTACGATGATGATAGTACAAGTCAGCACACTTCTCCGATTTCCAGTGAATTTGTCGGCGCTGGAAGAGTGTGGGGGTGGAAGGATGGCGGTGTGATTGGTTTACAAAGGAGGAGGTGTGGAAAATGGTTAGGAAATTGGGTGACACGATCTAAAATTAGTGCAAATCGGTGGAAAGTATGTAATGAGTAGAGATGGGGAAACCTAACAATTTTAAATATTAAAATTAAGGGTTACATACATGTAGAAAATCAAAAAAATTAAATTACAGACTATTTGTTAAATCCACTAAAATGATGATTATTAATCACTCTTGAAAGTTTCATGAAGATATTTCATGATTAAACTGAGTAAGAGACGATTCAAGCTCAAAATTTTGCCATGCGCAAAGCGGGCTGTCAAACTTTGTTGGCGTTTTTTCTAAACCCCGAGTTGATTTACGGGTGCCACGATATCTCGAGATGGGAAGGACCTAATTGGCTGAAATTTGAGGTGAAGACTCTCAAGATGTATCCCGTGTGCATGACAAAGCCCAATTTTTAAAATTTGCTTTTTAAAAAATTACAAAAATCAAAAACTTTTTGTTTTTTTTTTCATGAAAAACACAAAAATATTTTTATCTTTTTTTAAAAAAATGTTTTGAAAATCGGGCTTCGTCATGCACACGGAATCGATTTAACGAGTCTTCACCAAATTTTTTAGCCAATTTGGTCAAGACAGTGTTGAGATATCGTGGCACCCGTTTTTTGAAATTGCTAACTTGAAATTGCTATATCTCGGCAATGGTGCAACCAAATGTCTTCAAATTTGATTTGTCAGAAGGTGAAAATGTATATTTTAATGCCCTGAAAAAAGAATTAAATAAAGTTGAAGTGTGTGCACATACTAACCTCCGACTTTTTTGCCGATATACATGTATGTAACCCCATAATATTAGTTTGAATTCCACTATTCCGCTGAACCTGAATTGGGATAGCTGGATCAGCAATGTTGCAGACTACCGCTTGTGATCATACATTTCCAAATCTGAAGCTTTCAGCTGCTCTAAAACATGCTGTTCCTCTTCAGACTGCAGTCTCGAATCGCCGGTACTGCAAATGTTTAAGGCAGAATTCTTTTTTCGTTTTTCAAACATTCCTTTTTAATTTTTTATTGATTTTAGATGCATTTATCTTGCATACTTATGATTTTCCGTAAAAAAATGTATTCTATACAATGACAATATGCTTAAAATTTCAATTTGCTAAATGGCGTTGAAATAAATTCCCGAGATAATTTGAATTAAATTCGGGTAATCAAAACTTCGAATATTCGAGTCTGGACAGTAGACAACTTTGCCTTAAACCATAAAAATGTATTTATAGGCTTTATAAAAAAAAGTCGTCAACCGTCTGTTAAATCGATGGTAAACAATTAAGAATGCATTTTACAAGGTTTTAATAAAAAAAATTCGGTTTTACGCAAATTTTGAATATTAGGATCACAGACAGGAAAGACGTGACTGTAAAATAAATATTGACATAAATTCACCGATATTTTTTTCAAAATTTGGACATATTACTGGCATTTTTGAAGAATTTCGAAAATCGTTCAAAATTCATCTTTTTGGACCCGTGTGCTTTGATATATTATCGGCTCAAACCTGACTTTTTTTATTTTAAACAAAATCATTTATTTTTTAAAGGAAAATAATTTTAAATAACATGCAATCAGTGTTGCAAATGAGTGATAAAAAAGCTATCAATAGATTATCTTTGCACCAAAAATATGCGAGAGTATAGCGGTCGTCACGATAGCTTGTGAGATCTCTTCTTGTGTCTCATGATTCCCAGCGATGTCATTCTCTCTCTATCACTCTTCCCCTTTTCCTCGACTATGCGCTCTCACCGCTGAGTCTCTCAATCTCTCCGAAAACTGCAATGAGAGAACGCGAGATGGCGATTAGAAGCCGACCATGACGTCCCGTTAAACTGCGTTTGCGAAATTAGTTTTGTGGCGGCTTTTGTGGTTAAACGCTGTTGCGGTAGGATGATCGTGGAAGCGGGAATGAGAGAGAAAAGGAAAATGTCAATCGCGAGTGTGTAAACACGAAAACGTGTTCGGCTATGTTCGGCGCTGAGAATTTCAATGAAGAGAGAAGAGCAGTTATATTTGAGGCATGAATATTCAGGCGGGATAATTGTAGTTGCTGAGAGCTGATATTTTGATATTTTAACAACACTGCATGCAATTAACTTTATGGTTTTTCATACGAGAAAACACTAGATTTTTTTTTTTCAAAAATTCGTAGCAAGTTTGACAGTTCGCTTAGCACTCGGCAAATTTTCAAACTTGAACAGCTTCTACCTTGCACAAATCCTATTAAACCTTGCTGAATATTTCAGAAGTCATAAAAACATCAATTTATTCATTTATTTTTAACCCCATCAAAAGACCCTCAGAAAGAGACCAACAATGATCAAATTGTATAAGTTACTTCAAGGGTCCTAATTTTCGGTTCAAAAATCAGCAAATAACTCACTCATCGCCGAACCAATATTTGCCGACTGAAGCACGCAACCATTCGCGAGCGAACTCGACTCTCTCGCTGCCAGTGTCTTGGTCGAACGGGTCGAACGCTTCACCCAGCGTTACTAATACTACGTGAATTTCTTGGCCTACTCCGTCCGTTGAGCCGAGCCACAAACGAATACGTTCAGAGAGGAGAGAATCTAACAACATATTAGTGCGGCGCTCTTTTGGCCTGCCTTACCACAGTATGTCGTAAATTTTTATTTGGCTAGGTGGAATTTGCTGTATCTTTGATGATATTCTCGATTTCATTGGTAGGGTTTCAAACGAGCACTTACAATGAACTCACTTTCATGAGCAATGAACTCCAATGCATGTAAACTGGAATCAGGGAGCAGGAAATAGGACGCGAATGTCAAGAAATGAAGGAAATCGACGATAAATTGGAGAGGATGGAACGAAAAAAGAACGGAAATTGAAGTTTTTCTCTCAATTCTCTCTCGTTTTGCACAAACGATGAACGTTTTGGCCGAACGATGATCATTTTGCTTCGTACGTGTTTGAAAGATCTCACTGTAAAAGATAATATGTTATCAACAACATTGCAAAACATGTTTGATTACATTGATTTTAAGCAGTTTTAAAAATCGTTGACCATTTTAAGGTCAGCTTTGAGCAACAAAGCACAATCGGTCTCTCTGAGCCATTCGCTGTACTACCCAATTGGATTGAGAGAGAGAGAGCTTCGAGAGAGTATTCAATAGCGATTGGTGTGGAAGTGACAAACGGTCAAAGCAGTTTTTCGTCGCGTTGGAGTTGTGATCACGAGTGAATGAGTTTTTTATAGCAACCAGGACCCTTGATTTACTTATCGAGACATGGATGCTAATTTAAAAAAAATATTAATTCAAGTTTTGAGGATTGTGTTACACGTTTTGTTTTATCTACCTTTCTGTGTTAATTCTTGTCATGTAAAATATAAAAAAATGAAATGTAAAATATTCAAAAAATCGGTTATATTAGTGAATCATTCAAATTGAGTTTTGAATGGCACTTTGGTTTTCTATAACGATGAACAAATAATTATTTAGCAAAATTCTATTTGTTTGAGTGAGAATTTAAAAATAAATTGTTAAAATTCGTTCTTAAAATTAAAAAGCAGCATGAAGTTTGAGCCCAAATATATAAGAAAAAAAAACTGATAAAAAATTTCATTTTTGTCTGAATATTCTTGGAATATTCTCTGAAAGGACTCTGATACTTTTTTTACCAAATCGATCAAAATAACTTTTTTATATTTCGGAAATTTTTCATCGCATTTTTGTACGTACAGATGTCAAAATTGTATAAAAATGCAAAATTACTTCTTTGGACATTGAGATAGTACTTAAGGAGCCATTATGCCACCGCAAACAAACTCGCACTGTTACTTGCTTGACAGTTTGCCAAACTCGCAAACAAGGTAAAATGTATGCAGGCTGAAGTTTGTACAAAAACAAATTCAGGAAAACAAAAAAGCCGGTAAACTGTCAAAAGTGCGAGTTTGTTTGCCGCACAGTAAAAAAACATGTAAATTTTGAAGCTGTAATATTTAACGGTTGGATATTATCTTTTTAAGATTTAATTTCACTTCAATTTAGACTGAAAAAGTGACATTACAACAAAACAGTGGTAAAATTACGTTTTCAGATGTAAAATTACATTTTTTCTGGAATAGATCTTTCAATAAATAGCTAAATGCAGTATAGTTCAAATTCTTAGAAATTGCTCATCTATGAAAATAACCCGAGCACCTAAAAACGTAGAGTATCGATAACGCATACAGAAAAAAAAATCGTGGCCGAAAAAAATTGTGATTTTACCTATGAAAATATGTAAATTTACCACTTTCCTGGTGTAATGTCACTTTTTCAGTCTAAATTGAGGTAAAATTACATCATAAATTAGGTAATTTTCAACCTTCCAAAATTAAACCTTCCAATTTTACACAACTTTTTAATGTGAACTTGCAATTACTTTCAGGGTGTGTCAAGATAGCAAAACACGATTGACACCAATGGACGGAGTTTTTTCGGCTTTTATTGAGTATAGAGCAATTCCAGCTCAAATCAGGAATTTTTTGGTACTTTTGTACCCGACCCTCTCTGATTTCAATGAAACTTTTTAGACATGTTATCTTAGGCCTATATAAGCCATTTTTGTGTATATGGAGCCAATAGTACTCGAAAACAACATTTGAGAAGGACGTAAGGTTTTTGAATATTTTTGTATTTTGAAATTTAAAAATTACTGTATCTCGAAGCTTTTGCATTGTGCCAAAAAGTGGCCGAAGACAAACTTGTAGGAAATTAGACGAGCTTTCCGGTAAAAATACACTGAAATAAAAATACACGCCACTTCTATGAGATTTTTGAATTTTTATGTTTAAAAATTAAATTTAATGGTGATGTCACGATTTCTTTCCGTTCAAAATTTTTGAGGAAATAGCCTAAGATGTTACAAAATGACTGACGAAAAATGCAGGATGGTATGTCTCTCCTAAAAAAATACAAAAATCATTTACTAAAACTGTTTTTTTGTTGAAAAGTGGTCTAAACGTATTTTTTTTTTAAATCCGATAGTGGAAATCGATTTCCCAGACCATTTTACATAAAAGTCTCCGTATCGACTATTGTTCTATGTTCAATCCTTGTGAAGATACAGTGGTTTAAAAAATAAAAATGTTGAAAAAATAGGTTTTTTGTCGGTTTTTGGCAATTTATATATGACAGACTTGATTTTTCAGTCTCAAAAATATTTTTACCGGAAAGCTCGTCCAATTTCCAATGCCTTCGACAGCATTTTAATTGGATGTATGGGCTTACAGAAATAAGCTTAATTACATTGCTCATAACTGAAAATAAAATATTTTTTTCAGTGTGGTAGAAATCTAGATAGTAAATAAGCTTTACGTAGTTGTCAGAATTCGAGTCTATCAGAATTCTAATTTTGGGGATCTGTGAAGGTCAAAAGGTGAGGCATTGTGAGCTGCACAAAATGGCGTTCTTAACTCAATTTGGTCCAAAATGCAAGTGCGACAAGATAGCACGACAACGACGATATGCTGCTCATAAGTACGGGAAACCTTCTAGACCTGAGCGTCAAGCTTATAGTGCCGTTCTTCCATCACACTTCTTCAACGGTCTGATAGCCGTGCGGGCTAAGGCGCAGTCTTCTCTGCCGTGCTGGGCTTAAATCCCGACGAATCGGTTGCAATTAAACGACTTTTTCCTCATAAAGATTTTATGCTTGCAGTTCAGAATTGATCTTATTTAGAAAGAAGTTGAAAAGAGTCCCCTTTTCACCGCGTAAAAAAGATTTATCGATCTGAGTTCACCAGCAAAATTAATATTAATTCCACTTAAAATCCTCATCACTGCCCCACTAAAGCCACCATACACACGCAGTCACATCCCTCACACGCATATCGATTTAATTGGCTCTTGTTCAGTCATTCGTAAATATTGAACGCACCAAACGTGTCTCTCTCCTCTGTTTCGTTGTTGCCAATGAATCGCTTCCTTCCTCCCTTTCTCTCCAAATCGTGACATTCCGGATAATTGATTGTCGAATCACACGCGCCTTCGCCAATGTGTGCGTTAGTATTAGTTTGTGCGTGAATAAATGTCGGGAATGTGTGTGTGAGTGATTGTGTAATTGATTCCGATATTTAGAGCTTAATTATTGCTTTTTTGGACGGAGGGGGAGGGAGTCACTCTCCTTGGGTGAATTCGAGCACGACTGGTTTTTCGGTTGAATCTCTCCCGCTCCAAATATAAACTGTTTAGGTTTAGAGTGTGGGTGTGTTGTTTGACTGATGCCCGGCCGCTTCTCTGTTTTGTCTGGTAGAAGCGAGGCCCAGAATCAGAGGAGGCACGACTTTTTGGAATTGGATCTTCCACTCTCGGCGACGAGACGCGACGAGATATTTCATTGGTGAGAGGTGAAATGTGATACTCCTGGAAGGTCGAGCAGCGCAGTGAAGAAGGTGTCAACGAGACTACGTGACAGTTCAAGGACAGCGAATGGTGTCGGGAAGAAGATGAGCTGATTCAGAGAATGGACGGCGAAAGTGTTTCCTTTCATTTAAAGCAATGTTTAAATTTATTGAAATTGGCATAAAATTAATTGCCATAAGTCCCTGATTCAAATTCAAACTTCTTTCTACACCTAGCTCCCATCCACCCCTTTATCCCTTTTTTTTAGTTTTGATGTTTGAATTTCTTTTGTTATGTTAAATTTTATTTTTTGCTTTAAAAAAAATAACAATACCCAATCTCAACCACCTGTCAACACAACTGACGTCACCTCACCTGATGGTTTGCTAGGATCAAAACACCGTCAAACAGCGTTTTTCTCAAGTGTGTCATTAGGAAACTTCGACCGCACGTTCAAAAAGCCATTGCCTTCAACATCTTACTTGCCTTTGTACCGCTTTTCATATTTTTCCTGCGAAAACTCTTTGTTACAAAGCCCCTTCTTTTACGAGAAAAGAAAAATGAAACGCACGTCAAACGAAGTTAAACTCTGCTCAATCAGCTTGTAGTGTAAAAGGGGCAATATTTCAATAACTTTGGCCAACAATAACTTCAGGTGCACAGTTGAAAAAGTTTATTTGCTTTTGAGTTGAGCAAGCAAAATTAGAAGTGAGAAACTCGAAAAAATATATTCGCTGTGCCAATCTTCAGAACAAAAACAAAATCTCCAGCAAAAACCGTCAACGAAGGGCTCAAAAGATTTGCGCCCCCTTTCTCCATAAGTCACTCGCAACACTGCCTCAAACTGCTCTCCTGTGCTCCAGAAATGGGCAAATTTTTAAAGAAAATTTAATTAAAAAGTATAATTAGTCTCAAGCTGCCGCAATTTGCTGTTGCTTGCTCCGTGAAGTTGGTCGCCTTGAGGACCTCTTGGACCAACCATCTCAACCGGGGCAAAAAGTTTAAACTTTTACCACCGGCCAGTGTTGCTAGTTGGACGTCGGTTCGAGAAATTGAAAAGAAATCTGCTTGGATAGAGGATTTCAACAGGAGTCATCCTCGGCCAATCGCGCTGCGGGAGAACGCGTAGAACTTCGGCGGTGGGAACAAACAAAAAATGGTAGCATAAATTCGGTTTTGCAGGACACAAAAAAAATGTAGCTGCAGACAGGTTTTTGTCGGGTGGTTCGCTTTTTCGGACAAAGATCTGTGCCAAGCTTTGTGACGCCAGCCGATTTAAAGGGCTTTGGGCGTTGGTTGGTGGGATTGAATCGGCTAAACTGAGGCTGAGCTTGAAGGGATTTAAAATGATCGAGTTACTTTTTTTGTCTAAGATGGTATCAACAGAGTTTGTTAAGATCTGATTTTAATTTTTCATATTTCAAAATTTCAACTTTTAGTACCACAAATAACAGAACCTCAGATAACAGCTATTTCTCACCCGAAAAATGATTACGAAAACAGTTTGTAAAAAAAGCCAACATCTACAAACGAACATAACTCCTAAGTAATAATTAGAGAAAGTGAATTTTCACGATTTCGCGGACAGCGTGAAATTCGTGAAATTTGAAGATTTCCGTGAAATTCCGTGAAATTTATCAATTTTCTTAAATCAATTCTTTGAAATAACAAAAATAAAAAAAAACTATCAAAAAGGACATTTTAAGTAAATTTTACTGGTTTTCAGTTGAAAAGTGTGATATTGATGATTTGTTAATTTTTTTTTTAGAAAACTAAGGCCGTTGCAAATATTTTTCAAAGTTTATGTCGCCCCCCCCCCCCTTAAAAATTGGTCTGAAAAATCAGGGGGCAAAAATTTTTTTTCCAGAAACCTTCAAAATTTCCATAAAAATAGAAGTCCAATCAACGGAAATCAATCTAAAATGCATTTTAGTGCATTGATATTCATATTTAGCATGTTTGGGTGTGTTTAAAAATGTTTTGAATTTTTACGAAATCCCAATGTACAGCAACGCAAAAATTTTATTTTTCGCAAAAAAAAATAAAATTTTCGTCAATACTTAGATATTTTGGAAAATAATGATGGCAAAACAACTGGACAGGTGTATAAAGCATTTTTAAACACTTTTTTCATTCAAATGTTAAAACCGTGGCTCGTAAATTCAATTTTTATTTATTTTTATTTTTTTGCCCCCCTCCCCCTCGACTTTGGTCAGAGTCGAGGGACATAAACTTCAAAAAATATTTGCAAAGGCATATTTGTAAAATGATAAAATAGAAGCAAATCAGCGAAATCTTTTTAGCTATATAAGTCGAATATTAGAAAGGTAGTTCAATAAATGAGAATCCGTGTGCCCTACATTTCGTTTCCAAATATAGCCCATCCATAAACCACTTGGAAACTTTTTAAGAAATTAAGAAAAGTTTTTTTTTGTGTCACGTTCAAATTTAGTAAATATTTTGTTTAGTTTATTGAAGAATAATATATAATGAAGCATAAAAAGAAGTTTCTGTGATTAAACATAACAGAAAAAGAGTTATTTTAACATTTTTCACGTTCCGCGAATTTGCCGTGAAATTTGGTGTTTTGAAATTAAGGTCCCCGTGAAATTTGCAATTTTTGAGCGTGAAAAATCACTAAGCCTAGTAATAATAAAAAACAACACATTTATGAAAAAAATACTTGAGACATGGAAGCACTATATCATTAGTGTTTTATTATGGGTAATTCTCCGCCAACTCACACAGCTGTTGCCCCGACCCCTCTTCGATTTGTGAAACTTTGTCCTAAGGGTAACTTTTGTCCTGATCACGAATCCGAGGTCCGTTTTGATATCTCGTGACGGAGGGCGGTACGACCCCTTCCATTTTGCACATGCGAAAAAAGAGGTGTTTTTCAATAATTTGCAGCCTGAAACGGTGATGAGATAGAAAATTTGGTGTCAAAGGGACTTTTATGTAAAATTAGACGCCCGATTTGATGGCGTAATCAAATTCCGAAAAACGTATTTTTCATCGAAAAAAACACTAAAAAGTTTTAAAATTCTCCCATTTTTCCGTTACTCGACTGTAAAAAATTTTTGGAACATGTCATTTATAGGAGGAAATTTAATGCTTTTCGAATCTACATTGTCCCAGAAGGGTCATTTTCATTCATTTTCATTTTAAAATTTCGTGTTTTTCTAACTTTGCAGGGTTATTTTTTAGAGTGTAACAATGTTCTACAAAGTTGTAGAGCGAACAATTACAAAAATTTTTGATATATATATACATGGGGTTTGCTATAAACATCACAAGTTATCACGATTTTACGAAAAAAAGTTTTAAAAAAGTTGGTCGT
This sequence comes from Culex quinquefasciatus, assembly GCF_015732765.1. Classification (NCBI taxonomy): domain Eukaryota; kingdom Metazoa; phylum Arthropoda; class Insecta; order Diptera; family Culicidae; genus Culex; species Culex quinquefasciatus. The sequence goes on from NC_051861.1 coordinate 94,310,714, forward strand.
CATCGATCATGGCCGTTCATGGTCACCCGCGACAGACACGGACGACGAAACAAAGAGAAACGCAAAAAGTAACTTTTTCAAAACTTTTTTTCGTATCGCGATAACATGATCAAATCAAGGAACGCCAATGTCTGCTCTGCTTTGTAGAAGGGGTATTACAAAACCCTGCAACCTTAACACGAAGGTACAAAATGAAATTTTGTTCTGAATGAAAAATGACAGCTGACAATGAATTCGAAACCATTCCCATAAATGATGTTCAAAATTACAATCTAACGGAAAATGAAGAACTAAAACTTTATTTTCGATGCTGATTTCGAATTTTAATTACGTCTCAGGCGTCTATTTATAAAATCGCTGAAACCAAATTATTGAAAACACCTCTTTTCGCATGTTCAAATGGAAGGGTCGTACTGCGCACCCTCCATCACAGTAAACAGACCAGGTCGTCAGGTTAAAGACCACCTTAAATTCACGCAAATCGAAGAGGGGTCGGGGCAACTTTTCCCGATTTCGTGTGAGTTGGTAGAGAATTACCCTTATACAATAAAAAGATAATGCTCCTCCGTTTTCAAAGGAAAATAAAAAGGAAAGGCATAAAGTTTCAATCAACTAAATTTTTAATTTTATATCAAACCGTAAACCGGGGTGACATTGATAGGATTCTAATTTATTTTTGGAATATTTTCCAACTGGTAAGGGTTTTCCCAAGACTATTATTTTTAAAACATGAAGTAGGGTAGGCCACGCAAGGTCCATGCATTATTTTTGAAAAAAAAACGTTTTTTTAAATAGTGTTTAAAAAAATAGTTGCGTTGAAAATTCTTATTTTGGATACCGGGGTGACTTTGATAGACATAGTTTTTCTTGTTAAAATCAGGTTAAAGGTGTTCAAATTTTGTTTTTGCGTTGAATGTACCATCGCCAAGGTTGCTGATAAAGTTTAACAAAAAAAAGACAATGTTTAAATTTAGTTAACTAAGTTTATAAGCTTTTAACAACATACATATGAATTTTAGGTAAAATTGTTAAAAAGTCAGAATTTTGCCTGAAATTTGTTAAGTTTTAAATAAAACTGTCGATTTATATTGCATTTTAAACTGACGTGCTTCGACGAATCAAAAAATTTCACATTCTGTATAAAATTTGTTCTGCTGAAAATGCCTTCAAATTTAGAAATTTTATTTGATTATGTTTCAAAAACACACAAGTTTTGTTATTTACAACCTTCGTTTACCTTCTCCTAGTGGAAAATTGTCCGCAGAATCCAAAAATGCATTCTGTTTTCCGATTTGAAATCATGTTCATTAAGAAAATCATGACACTTTGAGATTATGAAAATAATGCTATTCATCAACGTTTTCTTAATTGTAGTTATTGCGCAATTCCCACTAACTTGGACTTTACACTAAATTATTGCTATCGATCGCACTAATGCGACTTGTCAAACTCCCTTGGGAAATTTTAAATTTCCTTAAAAAAATATCAAAGCGATCCGATGTTGCTCGCTTTTTTCAGCTGTCAATCGCAATTTTAAAGTGTGAATGTCCAGTTTGGTGGAAACTGCGATTGGAAATGTAAATTAACAATTACTGGTTGCCTAGTTTTTCCAATTCATGCTGTCAAAAGTGCGAAAAAATAGTGCAGGCAAAATCCAAGTTACAGTGCAAGGATCAATAACTAACTTTTTTTCTACTCCGGTCAGTATGATTCCATGCAATTCCGTACGTATTTTATTTGTACTCTTCATTTTGAGAAAAAATCTCAAACCTATCAAAGTCACCCCGTTTTACGGTACGGTCCATCTTATTAAGAGAAAGGCCAGTTTAAGCCTTTTTTGAAAATTTCAGTTTAATAAGATTTCATGCATAACCTCTTATTCAGGGATGGAAGATTCATCATCAAAAGAAAATCTCTTGACGTTCATCAAGAGAAAAAAATCGGAAAGGCAGCTTGGCTCTCCTCTCTCGCGCACGAAAGATCGGTAAAAGGAAACTCAAAAAATCATCATCTTGATTTTTCACCGGGACATCTATTTCACTACTACTTTTGCACGTGTAACGTCACACGCCAAAAAGATGATCTGTCACTTTTTGTAGATGGGCAATGTTTGTAAACAAAGCGAAATAAATAACTTAAAGTGGTGCTAACAAGGAAAAACACAAAAAAATCTTTAACCGATTGATTTTATTTGAGAAGTTCGGAAGCGATTTTCTGTTACGTGTTTCGCCTCCACTCTCTTTTGCGGGTAAATAATTTTGTAGCGGAAATGTTTTTTTTTTTGCGATTATTCCATCCCTGATCTAAATTTACGCTAGAACTGAAAAATTCATATTTGTAATGAAAAAAATGACCTTTACTTTAAAGTTTTGAAACTATTTAACCATTTTTACATTTTTTTTTTGTATTTTCATAAAGCTTAATGTTTTTAAGTTTCCAGATATTTTTTTTTCAATAAAGTTTTTCCGGTTAATGAAAATCAACTTTTATCTACACTTTTTAACATTTTCATACAAATCTGTTTTAAAACAGGGTCCCAAATTTGAAGCACACTTGGGCTTGAATATGACTCAAATGTTTAAAAAAAAAAAGCAAAAACTGAAATTTATGGATTTAAAAACTAGAAATGTTAAAAACAGTTGAAATTTAAGCACACATGAGCTTAGGCCAAATGTCAGTTTTTTTAACACTTTATGGTCATTTTAGTCGTAAAGAATTGAAATGAGTGCAATTGAATTCATAATGGACAAAATGTAACAAAATTATTCAAATTATCTAAAGATAGTAGATATTTTTCAAACGAGCTTGGGATTTCAGACTTATCCTGACTTTTCGAGATAAAATCACAAATTCTCGAAAAAAACACATTTTTCCAAATTTTGCGGATTCTGGCGAATTTGCATTTGCAGTTTTTAGAACTTTTTACCTCGATTCGCAAAATTAAGTGAAAATTGATTTTCCAAAAAAAAAGTGAGGTTTTGGAGCTTTGAAGTATTTGGAAGAATTGGTGTAAATGAAAAGGGGCAATTTTGTGTTTGATTTAACATTAGAGTGGTTCACAATTAGGGTGATTTTCAAAATCTAACTTTTCAGGAAAAAATATTTGGATTTTTTTCTTACCAATCCAAGCAACTTTGTTGAAGACACCACAATTTTATCTCGCAATCTACGTCTTCTTGAAGCAAATTCAGAGCAAGCATGTGAGCGAAACTTTGAAAATCTGTTTTTTTTTTATGACGTAGCAATTCAGGGAAACGTTTTAGAGAAAAGTGATGTTCAGGGCACTTTTAGAGCTTTAAAAAACAAACATTTTATTTTTAAAAAGATAAAAAAGATGCAAATTTAAATCTCGAAAAAGCGCGGGCTGTATTTTAAGCGCCGCATTGCATTTGAAAGAGGAGATATAGCACTACAAACTTTGAAAAGCCTCAGTGGTATTTTTCTTTAAACTTCGACAAATATTTTAGGCGCATATGATAATTTTGACATAAAAATAACGAAAAAGTTGCTTGATTGAACTGAAAGACAAAAAAATCCTCAATTATATGTTTTGAAAATCACTAATCTTGAACCACCCTTATTTTCAATCTAACCAACCCTGAAAAATGATTCAGCTCGATCTCAAAATATCGATTTTGGTCATTTCAGTGGGAAAATTTTACATTTGAAAACTTTTGAAGACAATAAAGCTTAAAACTTCATATTTTTCGAAAATCAATTTTCCACTTAATTTTGCGATCGAACCACTTGGATTGAAATATCTTGAGAAATGAAAAATACCCCTTCAATCATTTTTTTAGTTTGAAACGTCACTTTTACAAAATTGGCTGTAACTTTTGACCCTTAAGTTCAAAATAAATATTGAACTTTAAATGTTTGTTTTGAAGCTCTTAAATTGTGCGAATTGGGGTTTGCTCTGCGCTAAGACATAATAAGTCGAAAGCTAAAATTGCGATAAAAAACCATGTAAATTAAATTATCTCAATTATCCCAATCGTGAACCACCCTAATTTTCAATGACACCAAAAGTTACCCCTTTCCATTTGCAACAGTTCTTCTCAAGACACCAAAGCTACTAAACTTCACAATTTTCCGGAAAATTCATTAGCAACTGAAATTTAAGATCTGGACCACTGTGCATAGGGTTGTGTAGGGTCTACTGGGCCTTTGACGTCTTTTATTTGTTACTCAAAAATAAGTTTTAAGGTTACTGTCAGATTTGGGTGAATGCTAGTCTCTCGGAATATACCTCAAATTTCATTATATTTTTAGAAAAAAATCATCCAAATATTTTATTTCAAAACGCATACTACGTAAGCCATGTATTGTCAAAATCTGATGAAAACAACGCCCGTGTAAACAGTGGCATCGAAAAATCAAAGTGTATGAGGTTATGTTCATCGACAATATCCGAAGATTTGTGCTTGCTGAACAAATCAACATCCAAAACCAAAATATTTGAACATCTGCCTAGAATCCAACGCCCGCAACTCAAATCGCTCCAAAACAAACATCTCTGTCATAACCTCAAAAAACGCACTGCCAAAACCAATCATCACCGCACATCTGCACCTTCTTGATTCGCACCAAATCAATTTCCAGACAGTCTCTGCAGTCTGCAGTTAGTGTACGGAGATCTCGCTGCAACACGCATCCGCAAGCAATTTAAAATTCCATCTCATTTGTACCTTTCATACACTAGCAGAATGAACTAACACAGTACAAACTAACAAACCCTTGGAGATTCCGAACTCACAATCTCCGTTGGACCTAGATCAAAAGCATCCGGAGTTGGAGCAGGGGAGGTGCGCAATTTGAATAATTGAATCTAATTCTCGCTCGCTTTCCACAGAAGAACACTGTGGCGTCATGATTTCGTGTCGCAATCGTCAATTTTGGGTTGAAAATGATGGATTTGGGTTAAAATTGCGTTTGCCTGTAGGCGTCAAACGTCAGTATGATGACGTTTGAAGACGTTGGGTGGCGTTATTTGATGTAACGTGACAGTTGATGGGTGTCTGTTTGTCAAACTTGTAAATGTCCGGTGGAATAGACGCCCTTTTGAAGAGTTAATACGAATAATCTACAGTTTCTTGAATTACTGACTTGGCCAATACGCCAACAGATCTCCCCCCTCTTCAGTAATCTTACCTTTGCACTCGTTCGCGTCCCGCACGGTGCCGCGTCCCCACGGCCGGTCAAAGTAGAACGGCTTGCAGCGCTCGCAGTCGCGGCCCGCCGTATTGTGCTTGCAGTCGCACTCCAGCTTCCCGTCCGAACCCTTGACGCACTTGGACGCGTGCCCGTTGCACTTGCAGCGCCCTCCGACGGCAAAATCGGACAGGGCGTACGTGCTGACACCGGCCGAGGGCGGCGTGAAGATCTCCTTGGAGATGTACTCGGACTTTTTGTACTTGATCTGCTCGGAGGACTGCGTTTTCAGGATGGTGGTCGTGGTTGGGGGCTGGAGTCGATGGAAGACCACGCGGATGTCGGTGGCGGTGACCCAGTCCTGCAGGACGGGGGAGGAATCGAAGTCCTGGGCGGAAGGGCGCCCCTCGAGGGTGCTGAAGGCGATCCGGGAGCCTTGGACGCCGTCGGCGTTGAAGCGGTTGTGGTCGATGCAGCGAGCTTCCTGCTCGTTGGTCTTGGAGATGGTGGCCCGGGCGTCCGTCCAGCTTGCGGCACTGGGAGCTATAGAACTGGAACGGTTGCCAGGTCTTGCCGTAGTCGGCGCTCTTGAAGATGGCCATCGAATCCGGACGGATCGCGTACGGGCAGAACATCAGACTGACGTAGGTTAGTTCGAACTTTTTGCCGAGCGATAGCGTGAGCGTTACGTTGTCCGGTTGGGATCCCGGATCTACGGAGCCGACGCGCGGTTCCGATCGCCAGCAGGTCACGTTGTTGGAGTTGTGCACGTCCGTGAGGGCGGTCGACGCGAACCGCTTGGTCGGATCGGAGTCGTCGCAAATGTCACAGCTGGACTCGTTACGAGCGAGCTGATCTCGGTAGTCGCAGTAGCGGGCGGGCTTGTCCCGTCCACAGGTCGAGGAAGCCTCGATCGGAACGCCAAACGCGGCGTTCACAAAGTCCGGCATGCAGCGCCGTGGACGGTCCTCGTCGTAACAAGGGTCCATCGACGCCTGGGTCTGGAAGCTGCGCAGGTACGACCGGTGCCCGGAGGTCACCGTCACCAGCGCCACCAACAGCAGTACACTGCACTTCATGTCGATTTTATAACTTTTATAACTTCCCAGAAATCACCCAAATTTCACTTTCCCGGGAACAACATTCTCTTCGTGCAACTCTTCTCGCGCTACGCGCGGCTTTCACCCCGTTAGAACGCACTGTTCTCTTCCTTCCCTTCTGCTTCACTTCTTAAGAATCGCTAGCGCAACATGCTGCTCTCCGTTGATAGCTGCTGCGAACGCTCGCGTGCGCGCGTGGTTTGTCAAACCCCCGAAAATACAACCTTTTGTTTACATAATAAAACGGAGAGGGTAATTAAAAATAAATAAAAACGCGCAAGAGAGAGGAGTGTTCTTCTAATTATAAAACCAGAACCAGACGACAGATCTCCGAAAGGGATATGCTGCGGCAGGAACGGATCTCGAAATGAAGAATGATGGACGAAAAAAAACACTTAATGAAATTATACACTAGAGAGTGAGGCGGAGAGGTTCGCGGAGAAGGGGGTTTCGGGAACAAATCTAAACAACAATTCAGCCGGATCGGTCGCAGCGAAGGGCAAAACGAGAAAACAAGCCGAAAATTACGCCTATAAATACATAAATCGCTGGTTGTCGTCACCCCAGGAATGCTCTTCGAATCTTCACGACTCCCGAATGCAACAAAAAAAATACTCCGATCTTTATCACGTTACGCGCCACAAATTCTTCCTGCCCATCTTCTTCCAAGAATCGGTAGCCGCAATCCTTTCTTCTTTTTTTTCTCCCCACCTCAAAATCAAATTAAGTCCACCCGGAACGGGGCAAAACACATAATGACTTGGCACCTCCTCACCCCGTGCACCTTAATCACTGCTTGACCCACCCCCTCAAACAAAAAAAAACCAGACCACCCCGCGATCCAAATTATCCTTTTCCTCCCCCCTTTCACCCTTCCTTCCCCAAATCACGCAATATCCTTTCCAAAAAGGACTCACCGCCAAATCGCCACACACAGAACAAAAAAAACCTCGCGACCGCGCGCGCCGCCGTGCGACTTTTCGACTTTTTCTCTGCGGACGACTGAGAGAGTACGCGAGCACTTTCCGCTATCGATGCACCGTCGGAACTGAGCCTGCGAGAAGGGAACAAATCTCAGCATAGCGCGTCCGAAGGCGGAACGTTCGGGTGAGTGATGCTCGCTCGTGGCTGGTAGCATAAGTGGAGGCGGCTCTCACAGGCTGTGAGTGACGGATGCGAGCGCGAGCGCGTTCTCTCTTGAGTGTGGCAGGTGAGAAAGGTGAGGTGAGAGAGCGTGCGGCTCATACAGTGGGGAGTGAGTCGTGAGCGAAGTGAGAGAGCGTGTGTGCGGGAAAGAAGGGAAGGGAGATCGAAAGGGACGACTAGTGTGGCGTAAGCTGGTTTGTTTGTGTTGCGTCTTGCTCGCTCTCACGCGCGCTTTGGAGTTCGATAGCAAGGTGGAGGGTAGCGGGTGTTAATTGGATGAGTGTTAAAATGATTAGTGATTAACAAGTTCAAGCTTGGATTCATGTGTTTTTGTGAACATATTTCCTAATCATAAGCTGTGTTGCAATCAATGCGAATTATTTTTCGGCCGTTTAAAGGACAGAGCAAAGTATTAATTTCAATAAAATTAAATTAAATAATTTGTTATAATTTAAAAGATTTAAAAATATTTTTCTGGCGATTTTTTTACTTTTTCAATGTTTGTATGAAAATCTGATTTGGAGCTTACAAACTGCTTTTGACCAAGAATATACCATTTCCCAAAAATGTTTGTTGCTGTTGTTTTTTTAATGAATTTTAATGTTTTTTTTTTTCAATGAGAATAAGTTTATAAAACTCATATTTTTCATTTTGGTGTATTAAAATCTTTAAATCTTAATCATTCCAAAACTAATAAAAAACTCCAAATATTGTGCAGTAACAAGGAAAAAACAGCTGTCCCAATTCACCCCAGCTGTCCCGTTACGCTCCGGGTGACGGTAATTCTCTTTGAATTGTATGTTTCTGGTAAAAAAATAACCCTTCTTTTATAAAATCTTCGAATCTTACAAAAATAAGGGTAATCTCAATGAAGTTTATAGTCGCGAAAAAATTACCGTCCAGTTAACCTTCAAAGCCAAAAAACCAAATCCAAAACCAAAACCAAAACCAAAACCAAAACCAAAACCAAAACCAAAACCAAAACCAAAACCAAAACCAAAACCAAAACCAAAACCAAAACCAAAACCAAAACCAAAACCAAAACCAAAACCAAAACCAAAACCAAAACCAAAACCAAAACCAAAACCAAAACCAAAACCAAAACCAAAACCAAAACCAAAACCAAAACCAAAACCAAAACCAAAACCAAAACCAAAACCAAAACCAAAACCAAAACCAAAACCAAAACCAAAAAACCAAAACCAAAACCAAAACCAAACCAAAACCAAAACCAAAACCAAACCAAAACCAAAACCAAAACCAAAACCAAAACCAAACCAAAACCAAAACCAAAACCAAAACCAAAACCAAAACCAAAACCAAAACCAAAACCAAAACCAAAACCAAACCAAAACCAAAACAAAACCAAACCAAAACCAAAACCAAAACCAAAACCAAAACCAAAACCAAAACCAAAACCAAAACCAAAACCAAACCAAAACCAAAACCAGGTAAAAGTCAAAAGCCAAAACCAAAACCAAGGTTAAGAGAATATTATATAATATTATCCAATACCATAAGCCAATGATAATGCCAATGCCAGCCAAGACCAAGAACCAGGAATAAGGCCAAAACCAAAGGGCCAATATTCCAAATTCCAATTCCAAATTCCAGACCAAGTCCAAGTCCAGAGTCAGGAAATAAACCAAAACCAAAGGCCAAAACCAGGGGCCAAAACCAAAATGAAATTGAATCCAAAACCAAGACCAGAACCAAAACCAAAGGCCAAGGCCAGACCAAGCCAAAATAAGACCAAAATAAAACCAAAAGCCAGAACCAAATCAAATGTTCAAAACCAAGACCAAAACCAAAACCAAAACCAAAACCAGGCCAAAACCAGTACAAAACCAAAACCAAACCAAAACCAGGACCAGGAATTAAACCAAAACCAAAACCAAAACCAAAACCAAATCAAAATTAAATGAGCCAAAACCAAAACCAAAACCAAAACCAAAACCAAAACCAAAACCAAAACCAAAACCAAAACCAAAACCAAAACCAACACCAAAATTGAGTTATTTTTGATTTCCCGCCTGGCTCGGTACGGAAGGATTCATAAAATCGATATCAATACTGGGTAATGTCAAAAAAAGTTAATTTGGTGTTGCTCCAAATAATCCAAGGTTGTTAATCGAGAAAATTATCGTCGATAATATTATCGATAACGATAATCATTTTGAAACATTCTGAAATCGATTTGATAAATTTTCAATGCTTTAACCAAGAATATAGTTTTTTTTTTTTAAATTTTTGAATCTTATTATTGCAAAATAACTGGACAGGTGTATAATTCTTTCTTAAACACTTTTTGTATTCAAATTCAATTTTTTAACTTTTTATTTTTTGCCTCCCCTACCCCAAGTCTTTGGTCAGAGTCGTGGGACATAACCTCTTACTCTGACCAAAGTCTTAGGGGGAAGGGGGGCAAAAAATAAAAAGTTAAAAAATTGAATTTGAATACAAAAAGTGTTTAAGAAAGAAATATACACCTGTCCAGTTATTTTGCAATAATAAGATAAAAATTAAAAACTATATTCTTGGTTCATTAATAATATATCAAATGTTCTGAAAATTTTAGTGTTTTTCCAAAATCTAATGAAGTGAAAAAGTTTAGATTTCCTTCGTTCAAGTACATATGTGCAAATTTAGGAATTCTGGTATTTTCAAAACTGTATTTTCAATTTTAATATTTTTCTTTGAAAAAACTCTAATGAAGGTAAAAAGCATAAAAAATGTTGCTACATTTGATACGCATATTGCGAATTTTGTAAATTTCAGTAATTATGAAAAAAATCGGTTTTCTGTGCACAATTTTGAGTAACTGTACTTTGAAACACACTACATTTTTCAAAAACATATATTCTTAATGAAAGCATTTAAATTATAACATAATTTGGTTGAATTTAGTCTATTTTAAAGATATTTAAAAATGAGTTATCGTCCATTATTATCGCCAATAGAATTATCGTTATCGTTATCGAGCTTCGTTAATTTTATCGTTAACAATTTTGATAAGTCCCAAAATATAAGTGAAAAAAGACTTCCAAACCATAGGTACGGCCTAGAGACCCTAAATAGGGAGACTGGTCTAAGCTTGCTAAATCGATCTTGCAACGTATGTTTTGAGCTTGGCAACACTGATAAGTTTTGCTGGGCGTAAAGGAAAATGCTCGTTTGAATACGTCAAACTCGCGTCTGTTTGGGTACGTCAAATTCACTTCGTCCAGTCTCCCTATTTAAGATCTCTAGTACGGCCCGGATATGTTCGCAAACAACAACCCATGGATCTTTTGAGGGAAAAGAGCGAAGGTGTTGCATAATTGGAATAAATTTGTCTTGTTGTCCTTCTAATTAGATGTGCGTGCGTATGACGAAGGGAAACAGTATAGGCAAACCTTCTTGTCGTCACCATCCGGGTCTGTACACGTGCCACAATGTCGGCACATGAAAGATTGCTGGGACTCCATCATTTGTGGCTAGGAATTCCCTTAAGGAGAGAATATTCCCTGTGCTCATATTTCGCAGTGATATTGTTAGACGAGAAAGGCAAATTCGACTGTACGATACCGTAGGAATTTGAAACGGAACTCCAGCGAGTTTTCAAACGCTCGAGCAGCAGTTCAACTCCAGCAAGTCACCCCAGCTCTAAACGAACGGATCACTCTGAATCGCTGCTTCGCGTGACATCCCATCAACACATCGTAATTAATTCCCGTCCAAGTGGATTAGGGACGGGATCCCTGTACAAAATTCCTCCAGCGATCTCCGCAGCTCTCCGCAACTGGAAGAACTCGTTCTCACCTTTTGTCGACGAATCAAGAGCTCGCACTGCGTTTCCTCCTCAAAGTCGACGGTGTAGAAGTGAAATTTATGCCAAGTCATAAACACGCGATCCGTCATAAATCAGGGCGCTCTTTTCTTCGCGGTGCGTGAAGAGACCCCCGGCCCTTAATTGGAGTCCAAGACCGGGAGGGGGTGGGGGCGCTTAACGAAGACATGCGCTGGGACAATGGGGATGTCTTCCAGACCCGCAGCGGATCTTGGATCGAGCGATTAAATCAGCTGCATGATCATCGTGCGCAGAGTGAGTGGGACGTTTTCGTTTTTTTTTGTTCAAGTCATGGGCGTGAGATGTCTCAAAGGGTTTTCTTCCGCGGGTTGACGGAAGTTGTCAGGAAGTGGTTCCCCTATTCAATTGGGGTCGGGAAGCGGACGGACCGACTTTTGTCGCGTCGGGGTGACTTTGATGTCATTATAAGCGGTTGTCCTGAAGAGGTGATAGAGATGCCATGTGCTTGTGGGCAAACGTGTCAAGCTGATGAAAGAGTAGATATTCATGATTTTGTTAGCTTTGCCAATGGATTGGATCATCGTACGACTTGCTGGGATGGCGGCATCTACAAATGACGTAGCATTTTAAGGTAGGTCTGCGGGTGTATTACGATCCTTACAAAATAGATGGATTTTGATGGGAAATATGCTGTTTAGGGGGATCTACACCTAGGTCAAAACTGTCAAAAAAAACTACGTCATTTGTGGATGGTGCCAATGAAGATCCGGATGTAAACCGACTCAAATGCCAGACTTTCCTTCAATTCTTATGGGTTAGCTTTTCGCAATTAACAGCTTTGTCTAATTTATTTCCAATGTCCAGGAAAAAATAAAAAATAAATGCTCCGATTGGGCTAAAATTTGGCATGTAAGTTATTTGGCTAAAATAATAAGACCCATATTTTTTTGTTTGATAATTAGGCTGGTACAAATATTTTTAAAATATTTGTCACCCCCTTGAAAATTGGCCCGAAAATCAGGGGCAAAAAAATATTTTTACAATAAACTTCAACATTTCAATGAAAATTCAAGTGCAACCAGCTGAAATCAAATTAAAATACATTCTCCTGCGTTTAAAATCATTTTTAGCGTGTTTGGGTTTATTAAAAAATCTTAAGATTTTTTGAAAATTTTCGATGCAAAATCTTTTTTTTCGATACAATTTTTGTTTTTGTGAGATCTTAGATTTTTTGAAAATTAATGATTGCAAAAAACTGAACTAGTGTAATATGTATTTTAAAACACTTTTTCATTTAAATGTGAAGATTATGGCTTGTTAAAATTTTTATATTTTTATATTTTTGCCCCCCCCCCTCCCCCTTGACCTCGGCCAGGGCCGAGGGACAAAAACTTTTTTTAATATTTGCATCGGCCTTAGGGTGGTCCAAAAACTTGCAATTTTCGACGATTTTCGTAAAAACACATTTTTCAAAAAAAACCTATCTCCTGCATCGCCTGAACAAATTTCATAGCGGCCGATTTCGAACATTTTTTGTTTTTTGTATTTTTTTGTTTGGGTTAAATTTTGTGGGTGCCTTCCCTATGACCAAAGAAACTATTTTGTGTCATTGGTTCACCCGTACAAGTCTCCATACAATATTGGCAGCTGTCCATACAAAAATGGTACGTAAATATTCAAACAGCTGTAACTTTTGAGTGAATTTTATGATCAATTTGGTGCCTTCGGCAAAGTTGTAGTTATTGTTGAGGACAATTGAGAAAAAATAGGTACACGGAAAAAATGATAAATTTTTTACTAATTTTTTTTCACAAAAACTCAATTTCCCAAAAAATAATTTTTGTTTCCATCCTAATGAGGCTAAGTGATTTTTCACGCTCAAAAATAGTGAATTTCACAGGGACCAAAATTCCAAAGTTCCAAATTTCACGAAAATTTTACGGAACGTGAAAAATATTAAAATTTCCTAGAAAGTCTTCTGCTAAAATTACAAAAAGGGCTTTACATAATTCATTTCATGTTATTCAACAATTTTTATTTTTTCAACAATTTGTAAAGTGAAATTCAAAAAAAAATCTTTTCTGTTTTTTTTTTTGTTCTTTGGATCTTGGAATGGTAATATATATATTTTTTTCAACATATTCGATTTATGAAGCTAAAAAGTATTTCTTGATTCGCTTCTATTTTATCTTTTTGACATTGTATTGATTCCAAATCAAAACAAGATTGAACAATCTTGTCTAGCCATCATCACCAAATCATTAAATTTCGTGAAATTTGCATAAAACTGAGAACAAAATCTGAAATGTTCTATAAAGGCCTAACTTTCAAAATCAAAAATAATATTATGACGTGAAATTCAAAGTCAAATTATTATTGCAGGGAATAAAAGCATGATAAAATTATGTAAATATTCAAATAAAATTCTCAAATGAAATTTCCAGTATTTTCTTATAGCTTACTTCAAGCAAAACAATGTAAATAGGCCAAACCCGAAGTGTACACAAACAGTCGTCAGTAAATGTTTACATTAGGAACGAGCAGGACAGACTCTTTGTTTACACTTCAGCTTTGGCCTATTTACATTGTTTTGCTTGACTTCAACTGTTGCTGCTGACTGTATCTACTGAATATTACTTTTACTAGAATGTTTGCTATTTTTGATCATTAAACATAAATTTATTCCTTCGAAGAAATCATAGCAAAAAAACAAAGATATTTATCATGTGCATTAAACTTAATAAACAAAAAGCAAAAATTAATAGTAATTTTAATGAAGAATGACTGCAATCATCCTTTCCTGAAGATTTTGTTAAATTTTAATGATTCTGCTTTTTTATTTGACTGATTCTTATTTACTTCATATTATTATTCACAGCGTTCGTTATTTTGTAAATGTTTTAACAATTTTGTTTGAATTGTTGTTTTCTTTTAAATTCATCAAATAGTTTATATTAGAGTGGACTCCCTGACTCTCAACATTCTCGATATCAATATTGCTCCAGCTTTCAATAAATTACGTTCTATAATTTGATAACTCCCACTATCGACGGTCCCTTCAATATCGACAACGAGTATCCACTGTATAAAGCACTTTTCAATTAAAACCTAATATTATTTGCCTTTACATGGTTTGTGGGTAAATGCTGGCTGAATTCTATTATTTTTAAGTATTCATTTAAGAAAATGTTAAATTTTACGGGTTTTCGCGGAAATTTCCAAATTTCACGGATTTTACACTGTCCGCGAAACCTTGAAAATTCACTAACCCTTCTAATGACCTATATTTTTTGGGTATCAAAAGTTGCGTATTTCAATTACATACCAAATTTTAGCCAAATCGGAGCACTTTTGATTTGGATAATTCCTGTTAGACGTGGAATCGCTGTATAATTGAGATCTTTGAACAAATATGGAGACTGTCCAAAAGCGTACCTAAAATATGCATAAAACGTATCGAAAGCCTCTCCACATGCCGAATACTGTTCCATAAGGTATTTCTAACATATGAAAAAAAATCCAAGCAGAATTGAGAATACTCAAAAACCTTCCCCTATTTTGAGTCACAGGACACTGATAATTTAACAAATATTAACAAGATATATCACAAATCCATAATTTAGATTGAATAGGAGTAGGAAGGAGTTGAATTTTTTTATAGAGCAGTTCTCTAGGATTTCGGTCATTCGATTTTTTTTTGTATTTTTTAATCCGACTGAAACTTTTTTGGTGCCTTCGGTATGCCCAAAGAAGCCATTTTGCATCATTAGTTTGTCCATATAATTTTCCATACAAATTTGGCAGCTGTCCATACAAAAATGATGTATGAAAATTCAAAAATCTGTATCTTTTGAAAGAATTTTTTGATCGATTTGGTGTCTTCGGCAAAGTTGTAGGTATGGATACGGACTACACTGGAAAAAAAAATACTCGGTGAAAACAATTTGATGATTTTTTAATTTAACTTTTTATCACTAAAACTTGATTTGCAAAAAAACTATTGCACTATTTTTTTTTATATGTTTTAGAGGACATAAAATGCCAACTTTTCAGAAATTTCCAGGTTGTGCAAAAAATCATTGACCGAGTTATGAATTTTTTTAATCAATACTGATTTTTTCAAAAAATCGAAATTTCGGTCGCAAAAATTTTTTAACTTTATTTTTCGATGTAAAATTGAATTTGCAACCAAAAAGTACTCTAGTGAAATTTTGATAAAGTGCACCGTTTTCAAGTTATAGCCATTTTTATGTAACTTTTTTCAAAATAGTCGCAGTTTTTCATTTTTTTTAATTAGTGCACATGTTTGCTCACTTTTGAAAAAAATATTTTTGAAAAGCTGAGAAAATTCTCTATATTTTGCTTCTTCGGACTTTGTTGATACGACCTTTAGTTGCTGAGATATTGCAATGCAAAGGTTTAAAAACAGGAAAATTTATGTTTTCTAAGTCTCACCCAAACAGCCCAACATTTTTCAATGTCGATATCTCAGCAACTGATCGTCCGATTTTCAATGTCAAAATATGAAACATTTGTGAAATTTTTCCGATCTTTTCGAAAACAATATTTTCAAAATTTTCAAATCAAGACTAACATTTCAAAAGGGCCAAACATTCAATATTACGCCCTTTTGAAATGTTAGTCTTGATTTGAAAAATACAAAATATTGTTTTCGAAAAGATCTGAAAAATTCACAAATATTTCATATTTTATTTATTGGACGAGTGAATATCGACATTTGCTCAGGCTTTTAGTGAGACAAGCATAAATTTTCCTGTTTTAAACCTTTGCATTACTATCAGCAACTAAGGTATCAACAAAGTCGAAGCCCAAACATAAGAACTTTCTCAGCTTTTTCAAAATATTTTTTCAAAAATGTAAAACATGTGCACTATTAAAAATGAAAAACTGCGACTATCTTGAAAAATTTGCATAAAAATGGCTATAACGGAACGATGCTATCAAAATTTCACTAAATACACGGTTGCAAGTAATTTTTACATCGAAAAATAAAGTTGAAAATTTCGACAAGAAAAATCAGTATTGATTAAAAATTCATAACTCGATCAATGATTTTTGCACAACCTTCTGAAAAGTTGGCATTTTATAATCGTCAAAACATATCAAAAAATAAAAGGTAAAGTATTGTTTTTGCGTCAAGGACACGAGTGATGAAAGTTAAATTAAAAAATCATCAAAATTTTTCACCGTGTATTTTCAGTGTAGTCGTAATCCTACAACTTTGCCGAGAACAAATCGATCAAAAAAATTCCTTCAAGAATAAAGATTTTGAATTTTCATCATATTTTGTATGGACAACTATATGTATGGTTATACAAATCTTCTTTGGGCATACCGAAGGCACCAAAAAAGTTTCAGTCGGATTAAAAAATACAAAAATTAAAATTGAAGAAAAAAGACCGATTTCGTAGAGAATTGCTCTATATGAATCTGAGAAAAAGTGGGGGCTATGTTACACATGACCAACATGACAAAGATGTTTAATGCAAAGTTCTTTGTCTTTTTGGTCATGTGTAACATAACCACCTTTTTTCAGAGATGATCGAGAAAGTGAATCTATATAAATAATTTCAATCATTTCATTTAAAAGGTCAAGTTTGTTCAGGACACAACAGAAGTTTCCAAATTGTGGCCATTTCTGTCACCCGTATTCCCCAAACTTATGGTGCTTGTTTGAATCTCATCAGCTTATTTTTTCATATATTTTCACATTTTAAAAAAAGAATTGAGACTGTTAGATAAAGATAAAGTTATTATTTGGTTCAAACTTGGATGAAAATTTCCTCTTTCATAACAAAATCATAGCTTCACCCCTTTGGTGTCCTATCCACTCTCAACGCAATCATTTTGTCCTACATAGCCATTTCCCGTGCGATATGCGTTTGCAACTGTTGCACATTAAACAGTCGACCTCCTCCGAAACTAATAACGAGCCTTCTTCCCTTGGGGGAAAACAATTTTTCCATTTTTCTCCTATTCATTCATCCATACCTAACAAAGGTCGCCATTCGGGGGAAGAAGCCAAGCCCCAATTTAATCTACCCAATAAATCTCCACTATTACCGAACTCTGCAATGTGGTCTCCTTCTCGTAAGGCGACACAGGCCTCCGAGCCAAATGATCCAAATTAGCGCGTTAACAACATGTGCTGCCGCTGCTGTGCGTGTTGCATAAATTCGGGGGATGCCCTTTTGCTGACTGCCAAACGATGGTCGTTTTGTGCGAAGGGAGGGATGAATATAGGGTCGATGCTTTTGCTAGACTAACTAACCTTTGATGGCTAGTGTAGGGGGAGGAGGAGGTGGGAATGTGGTGTAAATGTGCACGTTAATGAGGAAAATAGGTTTGAGCAATGGTGGGGTGGAAATTAATTAAACTTGTGCCTTGAGGTGAGATTTAGCAATGTTGCACCAAAATGCTCAAGAAAAGCTAATTTGGAAGTGATTTTGATTCCTCAACTGAACTCAATCATATCAAAGTTGTTTTTGTCATTTTTGAAACTCTTTTTGGAATTAAATTGATAGAAGGAAAAAGTTTTAACACTTTTTCAAGCTAAATTGGTATCCTTTTTTATCGAAATCGAGTAACCACACTTTCCTCTGTAATGGTTATTCCACTGCCAACCCCAGTCTTCTGGGTGCAATCGAACAAATTGAACAAATTGAGCAAAGGAAGAAGAAATAACCCTTAAAAAACAGGATAACGGAAAAAAACGCAGAGCCAAAGAAACGCCGTCAGCGAAATCAATTGACAACACACGAAAATATACTTGCGATGGCTTGTCCCGAACCTGGTCCCCGGGGGACAATTTCGCCCTTCTCCGTCGGTTCCGCTGGATGTCGTTCCGGAGAAATGGTGAAAACAAGAAAACCGCCCGTTTTCACATTCCATTACGCGCTCCAAACGGGGGTAGACCGCACCGTTGGTGATACAAATTGAAGATCTTCACTCGGCATGAAGTCAGAGACGACCTTCGGGACCTTCGTCTTTTATTTTTCGAAACAAATCGTCTTCTTGGCAAGGCTATCTTCGAGTTTCGAGATGTCAAAGGCAGAAATTCTCTGGGAAAACTACAATCGATAAATTTTATATTTGATACAAATCAAGATAAATTGGTAGGCTTCAAGTTTTTGAAAAACCCTTTTTCAGTAAAAAAAAAAACAATTATTACAGTTAACAAATCTCACAAACAACAATGCAATCATAAATTGAAATGATTGGTACGGTATGTCCACGCATCCTTCCTTCTTTGTTGATTCTGTGAAATGTGCTCCGTTCTTTGAATCCTTCCTGCGGTAAACACGGCGCGGTAGGGCTGGCCGCTTTAGTTTTTGCAATACATTTTCGGGGGGTTCTCGGATGTACTGCAATTATATTGACAAGAAAAGGGCTTTAGGTTGGATTGGATTGGATTGGATTGGATTGGATTGGATTGGATTGGATTGGATTGGATTGGATTGGATTGGATTGGATTGGATTGGATTGGATTGGATTGGATTGGATTGGATTGGATTGGATTGGATTGGATTGGATTGGATTGGATTGGATTGGATTGGATGGATTGGATTGGATTGGATTGGTTGGATTGGATTGGATTGGATTGGATTGGATTGGATTGGATTGGATTGGATTGGATTGGATTGGATTGGATTGGATTGGATTGGATTGGATTGGATTGGATTGGATTGGATTGGATTGGATTGGATTGGATTGGATTGGATTGGATTGGATTGGATTGGATTGGATTGGATTGGATTGGATTGGATTGGATTGGATTGGATTGGATTGGATTGGATTGGATTGGATTGGATTGGATTGGATTGGATTGGATTGGATTGGATTGGATTGGATTGGATTGGATTGGATTGGATTGGATTGGATTGGATTGGATTGGATTGGATTGGATTGGATTGGATTGGATTGGATTGGATTGGATTGGATTGGATTGGATTGGATTGGATTGGATTGGATTGGATTGGATTGGATTAGAATTGAATTTAGAAACAAGAGGTTGACAAAATTCTTTCTTTTTAGCTTCAAATTATGTAAAATTCAAAAAAATGTATCAATTACTTCAAGTAGTCAGAAAGCTACAAGTAAATTACAAAACAGATCAAATTCCTCGAGAATCTCTCGGAAAAAATAAACCTTCGTGTCTGTAAACAGTTTTTCACCACTTTTCCACTACATTTCGACCTGGGACGTAGAGCGCCAAAGGGGAAAAAGTTGCCATCGTCGTCGTCTTATGTGGTCGTCCTATTTATGTAATTCGAAAATTTATTGTGTCTGGCTTGCCTCCTTAATACATAAAACATAAACAACTGGCGCTATCATCCGGGAAGAGGCACCAGAGATGCTGAACCGTTTTTCTCTGAGCTGAGAGAAAGTTCACAGACAAGTAGAATTGAAACATTTTATTTGTTAATTTTATCAACGTTTCAAATAGATTATATCTAAAAAAAAATGCATGAAGAAACATCAAGAAAAAAAATCAAGCTTCGAAAAAAAAACAAATTAAAAGTAAAAAAAAATCTAAATAAATTAAAAAGAGTCTCTTTATCTGTGACAACTCTTTCAACCCTTGGCCCCTCTGGTGAAACTGAAGACGTTGCGTTTTCTAGCGAAGACGATATTTGGCCTTTATCAAACCGTACTAACTGATACCCACAAGTGCAAGGGCGAGAAGCAGGGAAAGGCCTTTCTAACGAGACGCCGGGGGAGTAATTACTGCTGACACACAGCACGCCACGCATATTCCGGGGGTTCTTCTGCATCCATTGAGGGGCGGGGAAGTTGGGTGGAGAAGGTGAGATAAATTGATTCATTAGCTGGACTGATGCCCCGAAGGTGCATCAGTCACCATGGCGTAAGGTTTCCTCCTTGGCGTTGGTCGGTGAACTTTTGGAAGGGAGATGGATTTTGATGAACCGGGTTGTTAGAGGAAAAAATAACTTTATACAATTTACATGTCTTCCTAATTATCCTAATTATCAAAAAAAAAAAAAACATAATAAAAAATATCTTAATTTTACAAAACACAACGACGATCTTTAAAACTGTAAATCCAATAGTGGACATGAGATGTATCTGAACTTTATTTGAAACAAAATAAATATCGTGAAGAAGAATTGGTGACCGTAATATGAGATGAGACTTTTTTTGACAGCTAATTTAAAGACCAACACAGCATTAGCATCAACATAGTATTTTATGCAACAAGTTGAGCAGGAGCATGGGCATGAGAGACCACCCATGGTTGTCCTTGGTGTAATAAACAGGACAGCTACCACCACGTGGCGCCACCGTTTTAAAGGAAAAAACTAACCTAATCCACCTATGTGGTTGATGCCTTCCTCACTTTTTACCAAAAATGGGTAATATGAGTGGCTTGGACACACATTTCAGCTTTTTTTAGATACAGAAAAAACACAGATATAACTTATGTGGTAATAACTAGAGACAGGGTTGCCAGATCTTCAATGTTTTGGACTCTTTGGAAAGGCCTTTCAATTGTCAAACCAACGATGGGTCGGATGATGGATCCAGACATAGTTTACATACCTTTAGGTGAGATCCGGCTTCAAAAAAGCACATAAATATCGCTTAAGTGGTCATAACTCGAGGCAGGGTTGCCAGATCTTCAATAATTTTGACTCATTGGAAAGGCCTTTCAATTACCTAACCAACGATTGGTCGGATGATAGATCCGGACATAGTTTACATACATTTAAGTGAGATCCGGCTACAAAAAAGTACATGAATATCATAACTCGAGACAGGATTGCCAGATCTTCAATGTTTTGGACTCATTGTAAAGTTCTCTCAATTTCCTAACCAGCGATGGGTCGGATGATGGATCCGGACATAGTTTACATACATTTAAGTGAGATCCGGCTTCAAAACCCAAGCAACACACTTTGTCAGATAAACGTATTTCCTAACTGGTTGTATAACCAATCCGCCTTGTTGTCACAACTTGTTCTACAACTCCTGTGAACTGGAAAAAGCGCACTTTTTTTGTTGTATAACTTGCCAGAAAAAGATGCAAGTTATCAGAGTAAGTTGTACAAATGTATTTGACAACACTGTGCCATCTAACAAGAGATTCAACGAAAAAAAGGGGCGTGGTTTACGGCTGTGCTGTCAAATCAAAGCGCACACTGGAAAGGAAAGTTAGATTGAAAACAGCTATCTAACCAGCGACTAACTTACATGTAAACAAACGTTTCTTATTAGAATTGTAGTCAACGACGAAGCTAATTAAAAAAGTACGCTTGTTTCTGCAAGATTCATTTAAAATAATTCGAAATTGAATTAAAAAAAAGAAAAACAATCATGGCGCGCATGTGATTAGTGTGAAAATCCCTGCATGGAGAACTTTTAGATTTTTCTTTTTTGATGAACTTCCTCTGTCCCAAGATTCGATCCGATGACTTCGACGATTTGTTGTTATCTCCACGGCAGGTCCAGGCGCGCTTCCACATCTCTCCACGGGGCTTCATAGTAAACAAGCTGGCCCAAGCGTCAATAAGAAGGCTGCTGTCTGTTTTGTTAGCTAAAGAACTTAATTCCAACGAAGGCTGTCATTGGAATTGAAGTTATATAAGTTTGTTTCAAATCAGTTTTTATAACTCCACTATATAACTTTGTTATAACAAACCGTTTCAACTGTCATTTCGATGACCGTACCACGGAGCAACATTGAAAATCGGTGTCATTTCAATTTGTTGTTTTCTCTATCATGAACTCCATAAGCTGATAATTTTGTAGCTTTTACCAGCGATATGTTCACAAATGAATCGGTCAACAATTAAAACTATTGCAATCTTCAATACATAAACATTTTTGAAACTCTAAATTCCTCATGTACAAATTTACACCTCCTAACAACACGCAATGTCAAGTTGAATATGTATGTTGAGCATCAGTTATATAATCTATTCTCCGATAACATTTGTGTAACAAAGCGAAAAAACCTAAGGTTATTTTTAGAATGGTTGGCCACGCCCATTTTTTAGAAGATGCCGTCACATGACAATGTTAGATAAGCAGTGAAACAAACAGTGCAATATTGTTTTTATTCAACAAACTGTTTTCGAGTAAAACATTGCAGATGAAACAGTATCTTGGCATATCAGCACTTTGACGTTCAATTACAGCTCATAAAAAGTGTTTTCAAGTGAAATAAAGTGATAAATAGCTCAATAGGAAGTGAGCAAGTAAGTTTCTATCAAAAGTGTTCCAAAATAAATTGTTTTAATAGTGAAAATCAGCAAATTCGATGGAGTTAGGAGCGAGTGCATATTGCCTATGTTGTGTGTAAAAGTTAGAAAGAGTGAAGTTGACTGTGTTTTAACACTTGTATAGCACACATCTCATGAGTTACATAAGTCAGTTATACAAGTAGTGAAACAAACTGATATGTAACTAACGTTGACATTTTTTCTCGTATGTTGATCCAAAACAGCTGTCTAACTATTATTCAACAGTCGACAAGTTATGAGTGCTACTTGGGAAAAGTACATAAATATTACTTAAGTGGTCGTAATTCGAGACAGGGTTGCCAGATCTTCAATGTTTTGGACTCATTGTAAAGTTCTCTCAATTTCCTAACCAACGATGGGTCGGATGATGGATTCGGACATAGTTTACATACATTTAAGTGAGATCCGGCTTCCAAAAAGTACATCAATATCACTTAAGTGGCCATATCTCGAGACAGGGTTGCCAGATCTGCAATGTTTTGGACTCATTGGAAAGGTCTTTCAATTACCTAACCAACGATGGGTCGGATGATGGATCCGGATATAGTTTACATACATTTAAGTGAGATTCGGCTTCAAAAAAGTAAATAAATATCACTTAAGTGGTCATAACTCGAGACAGGGTTGCCAGATCTTCAATGTTTTGGACTTATTGGAAAGGCCTTTTAATTACCTAACCAACGATGGGTTGGATGATGGATCCGGACATCGTTTACATGCATATAATTGAGATCCGGGTACACATTTTTATACATAACTTTTGAACTACTTATCGAAACTTCAAACAATTCAATAGCGATGTATGGGACCCTAAACCAAGTCGAATTCAACAGGTTCGTGTCAAATCGGTTCAGCCAGTGCCGAGAAACATGAGCTAGTTTGTTGGTCACATACATACATACACACACACAGACATTTGTTCAGTTTTCGATTCTGAGTCGATATGTATACATGAAGGTGGATCTAGGAGCTTTTAATAAAAAGTTCATTTTCAGAGCAGGATTATAGCCTTACCTCAGTGAGGAAGGCAAAATGATACAGGTTTTTCAGACGAGTTTCAATCCCCTGGTAATAGTCAGTTTGTAGATCTCGATGGGATCGTGCGGGAATGTTAGTTAGCACTGGTTACTAACAAGGTGGGTTCTATACGATATCCACACTCTTACGTGTACCGGATACACTACTTCTACTTGGAAATTTGTTAGTAGGAAAGGGTAAGCGAATAGTATCGAATTAATCAATTTAAAATGCATTTTTATTCGTTCAGAATCTGTTGGGTCATGAACCCTATTATGGCATAATTTGTATTACCCCCGGTCACGCAGTGTTTCCTTCATTGACCGCTGAGAGCGCTAGTAGGCTGACAGTACAGTGTGTCATGTATGCTATTGTTTATCTTCGTGATGTTAATTTCTGTGATCTAGATTCAAGGTTTCTGGTATTGTAAAATTGTGATAATAAAATCTTCTGTGTTGAACCTCCGAGGAGGCAGGTGGCCTCTCGGAGACCAAGGAATCTTTGTGTTTCATTTACGGTGAGAAACGTCTTCGTCCTCCATCGTCCCTGAAGCTCCGCCGTCGTTCGTGAGCCGTTGGTTCCGGCAGTCCCGCAAATTTCATTCTAGAAGCGTTTTTCGGAATTGCAGAAAATGTTGTAAGCAACTCGTTGCAAAATTTGTTTTTTCAGCACTCGGTAAACCTCGTTGGATAAATGTACAACTCGTGCTGAAAAAATATTCTAATTGAAACTTGTTGCATAATCATCGAATCCCTTTTTTTTAGAAAATATGATTGTAAGTAGTTTTTTTTTTGTATTTCAACTTAATACCATTTTTTCAAATACTTAAAACAATAACATCAACAAATTTGATGGAAAACTGTAATTCCTTGTTTGTTATTATTTTAAATAACGAAAATTTTCAAAAAATGACAGAAGGTGTACTAATAGGTGTATTTTTTAGTAAACTTGAAATTAAAAAAAACGTATTTAAATTAAAAAAAAATATTTTGTGCTGGCTCGCAAGCTCTTTTGAGCTTGAATTTGACCCAGCATCCAAAAACTTTGAGCACCTGAGGATCGCAGCAATCCTTGGTCGCGGTTGGTTGACAAGAATTTGCGCTCCGCGTTTTTTGGTTTTTCTTCGTTTTGAATTTTTCATCGTGACGTTTTACGGTTCGCGATTTTCAGACTTTCCGGCGGGACAGTTCCGTGAGAAGTTCTTTCGGTAGTGTAGTGTTTTGAGTGGTACAAGAAGTCAGACGGATTTTTGAAGGTTTTCATGTGATTTGGTTGTTGTGAAGAAGTGACACTTTGAGGAGAAATCTCGGTCACCGAACGGAGTTTTTTGAATCCATTTGTTACATTTTGGTCAGAAATTTCTGCCGATACAGGAGGTGACCTTCAAGAGAAAATGGGTGAATTTCCAAGTTTGTATTGTTGTAAAGTTGTGAAAATTGCTGAGGAAAATGTTGAAGGAGTTGAGTAGTGAGTGAAGGGGGCGGGAGTAGGCAACGTTTGCTGAGATTGGCGGCTCGATTTCTAAGCGGCTCAAAATGCAGGCGGCTCGAGAAGTCGCCGGATTCGTGACGAAATAGTGAATGTGATCGCTGCCGGTTTGACGGATGATGCTGCTTTTCGGGTGAGAAACTTGAAATTGGAAATATGGAGCAGCCGTGACTGACTGGTTACGGTGTTCGCTTTGTAAGCGAATGAGCCTGGGTTCGATTCCCATCTGCTCCAAACGAGAAAGATCAGGAAATATGAATTTTTGAAACTCTTAACATGAACGAAACATTAAAGTCGCTCGAACCGGGGTTCGATCCCCCGTCCTTTGGATTGGTAGAATTAGGAATAAACTACTACTACAAACTATATACGTGCTGGGTCTTTGTCCATTTGACAAGGACTCGGAAGTGCTAAATAACGTTTGAATCCAATTGATGCAAACGTTCTTTAGGGCGGGGCTTGTCGATTCAAGCTGAAGTACCTCGCGCACGGCTAGCCTGCGTAGAAATGGGTCACCGAAGCTCGGCAGAGCTAACACCTACCAAATGCCTATGCGAGTTATTTGCATGTATAGGATTTAAAATCTAAAATACATGGAAACAACTCAATTTGTAAGAAGCGACCGCGTGGTCCCGTTTGGTTGGTTGCACACACACACACACACACACGCATCCAAAAACTTTGAGCACGTCTGTTTTATAGCCTCTCCTTAGTGAGGAAGGCAACATTGGATATAAAGATTTCCCTCTGGCTCGATTCCTAAGGCCAATTTTGAGTCAAATCAGTTGAGGCTTCATCCCTTCATCGCAGTGTTTTACTTGATTTTTCTTTTCCTAATTTGAACACAGCTCTTCACTTAAATCTTGTCTAATCACTATCAAAAGTTATTTTAACAATCCTTCCGTAATGTCCGACAATTACAAATATTCACCTCCAAGTTACACGTACCGCAAGGTTCTGTAACTTTTACTTTTTACAACCCTCGTTACCTCGAAACCAGTAAAACTTTCTTGTCGCCAAGCTCACTTTACACACAAATCTCTTCCGGTTAACCTAGCCTCCCTTACTTACCTTCTTCCATTAAATTTTGCAAAAAAAAAAACCTTCACCCAAAATGTGACTAATTCAATTGAAATTAACATAACCAATTTGCCAGCGTTTTGACGTCGTCCTTTCCTACAACTGTGTGTGTGGTTGGCACCAGATAAGAAAGCTTTTCTGTTCGATATTTGTCGTCTCGCAGAAGGGGTTTTTAGAAAAGTTGTTTTTCCTCCCGAACGAGTTGGGAAATCGTGACCGGAAATGCTCTGTGGGAGTAGTGTAGGGGAGAGTGGGGAGACTTGATCCCCGGGGACACTTGATCCCAAGCCTGTATCTCGTCAGCATGTGGGTAAAACAATTAGCTCTGTTCTAGAAAGTTGTGCAAAATTAACTAAAACTCATTGTAGAAAACAAAGAAAAAAAATTAAAAATGTTTAGATTGAGTTACACACATTTTTCTAGAACGAGCTGCAAAAAACTTCCAAAAGATCTTTTTTTCTTTGTTTTGATATGTATAGAAAACACTAAAAAATTATTCAAAAAAATATTTTTTATACATAAATTGTTTGATAAACTTATCAACTCCAAAACCCTTACGCATTTGATGTTAAATTTATCGTCATACTATTTTTACAATCAATTGTTTAAAAAAGTGCGTTTAGGGAGACTTGATCCCTGCATTTTCACAGTCACTGGAATCAGCCTCAAGATTAATTAATTGGGCTGGGTTTTCGTACATAGTTTCCTTTAGTATAGTTGTACATAACTTATTGCAGTTTGAACCATTTTTCAAAAGTTTTGTAAACAAAAATTTCCAGCTTTTGTAAACATGCTTAATTTTGGTCTAAAAAATAATATTTTTGGTTTTTAAATATTTTACATACTAAACTTGTTATATTTTGAACACAAACGTACAGGTTTTATGTGAAATTGCTGTAACTTATAGAAAATTAAGAGTTTGGATGAATAAGAAACATTTTGCTTAAGATTTCTTCAAAATGTTTACAGGGGGATCAAATTACCCCAAACATTTTGAAAATGCCGGTTTAAAATATTTTTTTAAAACGCTTGGCATGATTCAAAGAGTTCATCTGATGAAATACCCTTATTAGCCAAACATAGATGAATGTTTAAGCTTTCAATTCAAGCAAAAAAGTTTATAGTTTTGTGAGATATTTACAGAGTTATGTGCAATACAAAAAAAGGGGATCAAGTCTCCCCACTCTCCCCTATGTGTGGGAGGGACACACATCACCGCAAAAATAAGTCAGGTCACGAAATTTTGGCTCGCTGGGGTTTCGGGGGAAAACTCGAGAAAATAGAAGTTTTTCGGGTTGAGTTTCGAATGTGGTGTTTGTGTTTGCTGATTTGAAGAAAGGATTGAATTTTAAATTGAAACTAAAATAACGAAAATTTGAAAACTTCTTGTGAGAGAATTTTAGCGAGCAAGGTAGTGAAAAAATTAAAATTAAAAAAATAAACTAATTAAAATTCAAACAAAAAAAAATATATTGAAACACCTTCTCCCACACAATCTCGCACCTTTTGCTGGTTGCTTCCGGACAAGTCAAAAGTAAATTAGTCAGACTATAGTCTAATTTAATTTCACCTTCCAAAAGCCAGCACAACGTGTTGAATGATAAGCAGCCTCCCTCGCACTTGAATTTGTCTAGCAATGTATTGGGGGAAAGGGAGTAGAACAAAACTTTTGACTAACTGAATTAAACACGGAAAATGTTCTATTTTGATTTTTGTAAATATTTGCCAAAGTTGTTAATCCTTATCAGTTTTAATTTATTCGAATAGAAAATTTTCAAATGTACATTATTTTGTTTTCAGTTGGCAATTTTCCACATTCCAGCAGCTAGTTTCCGTCCTCACTTTGGCCGCACCACCCAAAGCCGACAGTCGAGTTTTGTGTCTTACTTTTCAGCTTAGTAAGCAACACCAGAGGAAAATAAATTCATACCACCTACAACCTCCTTCCAAATACCCTTCACGTGCATTTTTCTTTTTTGAAATTTTCCTCGGTAAACACTAAAGAGAAAGAAAAAAACAAACCCAGCTGGAGACATTTTCGAAGCGCCGACAGGGAGACATGAACCCCTCCCCCCCTTGCCACCACTTCTACACCTGGTTATTCATGGAGGTTTGTCCAGGTTGGAGGAAAATTTTTAAACTCATTTCACATTCCGACGTCGTCGCACCGGGGCCAACCTCACACGTGGACTTTTAGGGGGTGAAATCAGACGAACGGATTGCTGAAGGGAGTGGGAGAATGCCAACTTCTCTGTGGGGGTGGTTCAGTGCGGAAAAGTTTTTTTTTCAGATTTTTCGAATTTTATATGGAAAAGTTGTGGTTTTGGAAATGACGATTATTTTTTGTTTCGGGTAATTTGAATTTTGGTATTCATTGAATGCAAATTGGAAATCAGCCAACCCTGAATTTAGACATGATCAGTTCACTTTTTACAAACCATCCTCGCCGGCAAGAAGAAGGATCCAAAGGAAGTCAGTTGGAGGGCCGGCAAATCATTCGTCTATTGTTCCAAATTATCTTTTTGAGTTTAAGGAAGAAATCAAATTGAGACAACTAAAAGGTTATCAGGTAGTAGATTACCGTGATGTCCGGATTCATCAAACCCAGCGTAATTAAAAGACCTTGCGGATGAGTAAAAAAGATTGAAATTTTTTTAGATCTGATCTCCGATATTTTGATGAAAATAAATGTCTGGATCAATCATGCGACTCATCGTTGGTTAAGTAATCGAAAGATTTTTTCAACGAGGCCAAAACATTGAAGATCCAACAACCCTTTCAAATGTTTTGAGTATATGAAGTTGAATTTAGAGAACATTTGTGTGTCGGACATTGTTATTCAATATTAAAAAAAAACGTTACTTAATCCACCTTTAGGTGGTTAGTGCCTTCCTCTCATTTATAGAGTAATTACAATCCCTAAAGTGTCCACATGGTTTATGGATCTCCCTAACGTGATCGCAGCAAGGAGATGAAGTAAGAAGAAGATTCACATTTCCGCATACTTTATTGCAAGATGCTTTAGGTAAACACCGAAAATTTGGTTGAAATTTTAAATAAACAAAAAGTGCTATAAATCTTTTTATTTTATCTGTTTTCGATAAGAAGCCGATGAATTGAATCATTTTATAGGCGATAGACTATTTTTCTTAGCTCCAAAATATATTTTTTGTTGAAAAAATATTTTTGTTGCAAAATTCTCTTGCCTAATTTGTGTTCACCAATATCAGTGTCTTGAGTGTGTTTATCTTTTGCTCTTTGGTCTGACAGGGGGATTGGCAGCCAAACCCGCTTTGGTCTGACAGTTTTGGTCTGTCAGCTTTATGCTGGATTTTGGTCTGACAACGCGGGGGATTGGCAGCCACACCCCCTTGGATCGCCTAAGAGGTCCTAATAAAAATAAGTGACGAATAAAAAAATAGACTTCCTACAGACTTTTTGTCAAGATTATACAGACACCGCCTTTCAGGAAAATGGCATCCCTCTACAAGGCTTTTTACGTGGCGACCAGACGGGAACATTTGAGGTTATGTAAATTCAGACCATTTTTAAAACTGCTTGTAATTTTAGATAGGTAAGTCAGATCTTGAAATTTCTTAATCCACAAGAAAGGTCTTCTCATATGCTTTCTAAAAATATATAACATGTGAGGGTTTCATGAAAAAACCACCCTTCTTACCATAATTTTAATTTAATATGAAACAGTTTTTCTAACATAACTTTTTAAATACATCATAAAACTTCATGAATTTAAATAGCAACTTAGGGGACGTTAAGACGGATCGATTAAAACCATTCCGGCCAAAATCGGTTGAGCCTGTGACAAGATATTCCAGTGACATTGATTTGGTACACATGTCTACATACAGCCAAACACACAGACATTCGATATGTACAAATGAAGGTAAGTCTAGGAGGTCGAGTGATTTTATAGCCTTTCCTCAGTAAAGTGAGGAAGGCAAAAAAACTATATTAATGTGTAGAAGGCACCATCCACCACAGCGTGGACTATGTAACGTTTTCATCATTGAAAATCGAACTCGAAAAAAATGCACAAAATTTGCACTTTAATAGACTTTACCTCACCAGCAGTCCGATCAACAAAGTGAATGTTTAGGAAATTGCAGGAATTTTTTTCATAAATATGCTTTGCAGGGCCCGAAAAATCAGGGGGCAAAAAAATATTTTTACAATAAACTTCAAAATTTCAATGAAAATTCAAGGGCAACTAGCTGAAATCAAATTAAAATACATTCTCCTGCGTTTAAAATCATTTTTAGCATGTTTGGGTTTATTAAAAAATCGTAAGATTTTTTGAAAATTTTCGATGCAAAATCTTTTTTTTCGATACAATTTTGGTTTTTGTCAGATCTTAGATTTTTTGAAAACTAATGATTGCAAAACAACTGAACTAGTGTAAAATGCATTTTAAAACACTTTTTTCATTTAAATGTGAAGATTATGGCTTGTTATTTAAATTTTTATATTTTTATATTTTTTTGCCCCCCCCCCCCCCCCTTGACCTCGGCCAGGGCCGAGGGACAAAAACTTTTTTAAATATTTGCATCGGCCTTAACTATAAGTAAGAAAATACTGATGAATAGCAATATGTTGATCTTCTCAAAGTGTCATGATTTCCTTGATATACATGATTTCAAATTGGAATGCATTTTCCACTAGAAGAAGGGGCAATTCAAAAATCTGCCGCCTAGTTATGAATTTTTAAAAAATAGTGATTTTTGAAAATACTTAAAATTTCATGCAAAAAAAAATTAATTGAATTTTCATTTTTTAATCAAGACTAACATTTTAAATGGGCCAAACATATTCAATTATATTCAATTACGCCCATTTAAAAAGCTAGTCTCGATTAAAAAAAATAAAATATTTTTTTCGAAAAGATCGGAAAAATTTCAAGATTGTTTCATTTTTAACATGGAAAATCGGACCATTAGTTGCTGAGATATCGACATTAAAAAATGGTGGGCTGTTTGGGTGAGATTTCGAAAACTTCAATTTTCCTGTTTTTATTTCTTCAAGCCAATCTTCATGGTCTCTTAGACAATTTTATAGCAAATTTTCTTAAATTTTCGAAAAAAAAATTTTTGGAAATGGTCACTCATGGTCACTATTTTCAAAAATAAAAAAACTGTAAATATTTCGCTACAATCAAACTATCGGTGGCTTTATCTTGAAAGCGGAGCCCTTTATCAAAAAAATCTGTAAATTACTTTTCGATTGCAAATTCAATTTTACATAAAATATTGAGGTCACAGATTTTTTGACCATGTTTGGCTCAAAAGTTGCAGGTTTTTGTCTCCTAAAACATATCTTAAAATCTCGAAAATCAAAAAAATACATATTTTGGGAAATTGAGTTTCTGTGAAAAAAAAGTTGAATTAAAAAATCTGAAATTTTTTCCCATGTCGGGTCTTTGTCCCTATTTTGGGCCTTCTAAGCCGAGCGCACTTTTTATTTGATGTATTCTCAAAGGCTGCTATAGGCAGCCTTGCTTTTATTACATGAATAAGGTGGTTTTTTAATGTTAATGCTCTTACTTAATCACATTTTTGACGATAATACTTTAAATTTCTGTATAAGACCGAGAAACTAAAATATTTTTTGTCCCTATTTTGGGGATATTGCTTCTAGCATACGACCTTCTTTGTACATATTTTCGGCCTACCTTTTGATTGGTTGAAATCTCGAAGCAAATGGCGAACTATTTTGACGTACGGTTCAGCCCCAGCTCGTACAGTACAGCCGCACGAATTCGGTCGACAAACATGCTCAATCATCGTGATGTTTTAAGCTACAAATCAACATTAGAACGATTGATTTCACTTGCATTACGTGCATAATTATACATGGCTTGGTTTATATCATTCTTTACGAGTTTTAAACATAACTAAACATTGTTTGCGTAGCCAAACAACAAACCCGTAATATGCAAGCAAGACTGTAACTTGTGAAAAGCGCACACACACTGTCACAATTTGTAGAAGTGTCAAATGGACTGAATATAGAGCCATTATATATGTGTAAAAAAAGTGATATAAATATTATTAAGTGGTGCTGACAAGGAAATTCACCAAAAATCATCAGCAGATTGATTATCTTGGAGAATTTCGGGAGCGATTTTCTTTTGCGTGATTTGCCTCCTCTCTCTTTCGCGGGTGAAGAAAGTTCGCTAGCGAAATTAATTTTTTTTGCGGATATTCCATCCCTGCTGGAGTGTAATAAATCAATTTTGTTTTTGAAACATAATTCAAATCAATCTCTAATGTCTTTAAAATTTTTCAGTAGAACTATTTTCATATATAATTTGAAAACTTTTGATTCGTGCTTCAAATTTAGTTTAAAATGCAATATAAATTGATATGTATTGGTATAAATAAAACTAGTTTCAACGAATTTCAGGCAAAGCTTCGACTTTTTAACAATAATTTATATGTACTTTGTAAAAAAAAAAGTATAACATTAGTTAACTAAATATAAACATTGAATATTTTTATCAGCAACCTAATTGATGGTACATTTTACGTAAACATCAAATTTGAACAATTTAAATCTGATTGTAACAAGAAAAACTATGACTGTCGAAGTCCCCCCGGGATTCATACAAGCGGAAAAAGGTTTTATTGGGTTATTTTCAACATCTTTGCCAAATTTGAGTGAAATTGATCTTAACGTTAATATAAGCCTTGATTTAAAAAAATCAATTGTTTTCGAAAAGATCTGAAAATTTCACGAATGTTTCTTATTTGGACATTGCTAAGATATCGACATTAGAAAATGGTAAAAAATGCAATGTTTCTGTTTCTTTTTCTTTTATCCGCTGCATCTCAGCAACCAATGGTCCAATCTTCAATGTTTCTTAGAAGAAATTGTAGGAAATTTTCTGAAAGATATTTAAAGGAATGGACGATCATGTACACTTTTTTAAAAAATAAAATAAAAACAAAATTTTTCGGACAAAACTTAACTTAGAATGGCTTTATAAAAAAATGTTAAGTACATTTCGAGTGCAATTAGATTAGAAGTTTTGGTCCATACTTCTGAATGGCTTAGAATATGCTTGGTTTTGTTATTTATAAAAGTTCAAAGATTTAAAAAAATATTGATTTTGGGAAGTTCGATTTTGGGAAAGTTTTTTTTTGTGAAAAAATGTTAATTAGGGGAGCTTTCTCAGCCTATTTCTATTATCGGCCTATCAGCACTTTGATCATGAATTACAGCTTTCATAAAGTGTTTTTGACAGTTCCAAAGTAATAAATAGCTCAAATAAAAGTGAGCAAGCAACTCTCCATTAGGTTTTACGCCGATTCGGTTTTTAGGTTAGAAATTTGCAGCTTGGCTGCACTGTTTACATTTTTTTGCACGTGTGTATCAGTAAAAATGTGTGTGCGTGTGCGCTCGTGACGTCACGCTGTAAAACCTAATTGTTGATACATCTGAAAATGTTGATTTTATAGCGGAAAATGGCAAAAGTGATGAGAATTGGTCGAGCGGCTTAGAGTGATTAAAATGGGTATATTTGCCCTAATAAATCACATTTTTTTTTTTCAGTGTCCTTTTTATCTGAACAGTAATCATCAATACCTACAACTTTGCCGAAGACACCATATCAATCAAAAAATTCCTTGAAAAGTTACAGATTTTCGAATATTTACGTACCAATTTTGTACGAACAGCTGGCAAAATTGTATGGCGATTTGTATGGGTGAACCAATGACACAAAATAGCTTATTTGGTCTTAGGAAAGGCCACCACAAAGTTTAAGCCAAATCAAAAAAAAAAATAAATAAAATCCATTTCCGGGTTTGGTGGAGCCTGGGCCATATTTTGATCCAATATGAAGCCTCTTTTGATTGTAAAAATAAAAACCTGAAAATAATTTTTCATCGATGTTCATACAAGGCCAAAAACCCCTTGGCCGATAGGTTCCCCTGCATGATTTTTTCTCCAATTTTGGTCATCTGTCTATGAGCGAGTTGTGGCGCTATAACCACGGCAAATAGTGTCCAGGGCATTCGTGGAAATACAATGTCCCATCCCAGAGGGTCCCGGAGTACCAAACCTTCTTAGCATGGTGCTCCCAACGAAAACAACCAAAATCTCGGAGCGTATGGTGGTGTGTCCCCACGCTTCCTCCCCTGTCGATTCAGAATTGTGTTGTTGTTCGAACACTCAGTGCTCAAACTCAACCCAATTACGAGTCATCTCTGCGATACGGCTTTACGCAGTAGGCCTGGCCGCTTTAACGCTTGTGATGTTTCAATGCATTCCGATGCAATGACGCACTACAAATGTTAATAAATGACAAGAAGAGTGCTAGGCGTCATCTAACCTAAGGCACTCTCCAGGATCCCTTCGAAAGATTGGCTGCGCTAGGGTCTGATTAGATTAGATTAGATTAGATTTTGGTCATCTGTCTATTTTAGCATATAGAATCGACCACTTAATCGATCGATTCGAGGACCTTTTTGCAAAACTATTGGTTCAATCACGGTCTCACTCAACTCTTGGAACAAGATTGTTATGAGATTTAATTATTTTTAATTTCTTGTAATTTGAAGAGGTTTTAAAAAATCAAGCAATGCCCAGACTCTGTCAATCCACAGCGTAAAACGCCAACAGTTTTAATCCACTAACCAAACCACCCATTTTCCTTGGCCGGGGTCGATTGAGTCTTCATCATCCCGTCCAGTGCCTGGCGTTGACAGATTAACGCGTTCGACTTCCCTTGACCGCCGTCGTGCGCGAGTACTCCTTCAGATATGCATTCTGCCGGTTCTGTGCATCTCGTCCACCGGACTCGGCGGAAGAATCGAAATTTATTACCTTTGTCTTGACCATCGGCCTGGGTTGGCCGGCCACACAATTGGAAGACGTGAAGTCATACGTCAAGCTCGCACGCTAAGCGGATCAGCAAATTGTTGCTTCCATGGGATTACACAGATTTTTATCCGCCGGTCGCGATGACCGCAGGTTCAACCCCCACGCGACCATTTGTCCCGTTGGGATTCGAACTTCTGTGTGTTTGAACCTTTTTTTGCGGGACCAACATGCGTAACAGTGGAACTTGACAAAGGACAAGAAGCTGTGAAATCAATTAAGTAATTTATTTTTAATTAAGTTGTTTTCAGGTTATATTTACATTCTAAATGAAACACTTTATTGGTATATTTTAAATGAAGGGACAAAAGCAAAACATGCAGTCCTTTCTCAAATAAATATTACAACAGCTCATCAAACTTTTAAACACTTTGAAATTGGTTATTATATTTGTGCAACAATCTTAAAATAAGGGATTGAGCACTCTCTGTGTTTATACTGGCACCTTCTTGATGTGCCTGCAACCAACAGAGTTGACCTACCTCAAGGCACTTCAGAATCACCGGCAAGATAATAACACGACATCACCTTCAGCCGCGGACCGACTGTGTCGGTGCAAACCTCCCCGCTCAGAATGTCATAATTTGCATGCCGGGCAACACCCTCTTCCTCGATGTCTCGGCATCTTGGCCCGTGGAAGTGAACTGCTCATTGAACCTCTGGAGACTGCAAAGTGCCTGCAAGTCGTTCATAGCCATAACCATAATCATGAACAATGATAATAAACGGTAATTTTGTTGCCCAGGAAAAAGAAAGACCACCCATTGGGAATTCGGAGTAATTTCATGCAAAGTTATGAGGTCACCAGACGCAACTCGCGAACCTACAACCAGACATGCATCCGCTCTAACTCCTCTTCTAGAAGAACTTCTTTGGCATTTCACTTAGAAGATACCCAGCATGTTGTGCCAGTGATTAGAATACGCTAATTACGCTTGTCTTTTAGGCTCCCGAAGACCCTGAGAGATTATTTTGAAACCCAACTGAGATATAGGTTAAGAGCTCTTAATTGCACTCAAAGAGCTTTTAAGAAGTTCTTCTTGAGAGCTTAAGAGAACATTTACATGAAAATATAGCTAAAATCGGGGTTTTCAATGAACCAATGTTTTCTACACATTATTCAAGCCAAAAACAAGAGATTTTTACCTAGCAACAAGCATAACATTGCTTAAAACGAAAATGCCATCTAGAACAAGCTGAGTGCCGTTAAAAAGAGCTCATAGTGCCGATGCATGTCTGCCTACAACCTAGATGACAGTTCCGACTGTTACAGAGTTCCCAGACGCAGACAATTGGTCACGTGCAAATGAGGTGCGCGATCGATGAACGATTGGCGCGAATTAATGGCCATAATTGGATGTCAATATTGGCGTTGCCATTGTTTTCAGCTTCTTTGATTGACGCAGGTTTTCTTATTGATCACTATGCAAACAATTGATCGTTTCTTGAGTACTTTCACTGGTTGAATATTAAGCAGGGGATCAAATTTGTTGGTATGGCATAAACCGATTGCAGACTAAACAAATCTTTGGCCAGGAGTGCGAGTCTAAGATAAACTGTTTTAATCCAAAGTTACAAATTTAAATGACCAGTACTTTTCACCTCAGCACTCATAATTTTAAATAGGGTTTCTCCGATGCTACAATCAAAATTGACGAGTAATTTCAATTTTTGGGTATTGTTTCAACTCGATCTGATCGTGCTATCGTGTCGCACATCGCTTTTTGACGTTCCGAGAAAAACGCGATGTAATGTTTGAGCTTGAATTAACAAAAAATAGAGCACGCAATGCAAACAATTATAAATGTTTACAG
Source organism: Culex quinquefasciatus (assembly GCF_015732765.1). Lineage (NCBI taxonomy): Eukaryota > Metazoa > Arthropoda > Insecta > Diptera > Culicidae > Culex > Culex quinquefasciatus. The sequence continues at coordinate 94,347,483 of NC_051861.1, forward strand.
TAACCGGGCATGAACGTGTGTCAAACGTGTTCTGGCTAAAAATCCCTTGGCCAGTTGTCGCACTTACAGCTATTTACAGGGTGTGTCAAGATAGCACTATCAGATCGAAACTTCGTTCATATTAAGAGTGACTACTAAGCTTTAAGTTCGTTAGTGTTTTGAAGTTGATGCTTTTAAAAATGATACTTCGAAAAAAGTAGATGCTTTGGAATTGAAAGCTGGAAAATAACGAACAAGCATAACCAGCATTGTCCCTCACACGTGGAGGATTTTCGTGCCGAGCATGCTCGCTCTTCTTCAACATTTGAAACATTTCGTCGCTTGCACACAACATTGTACGCAACGTTCGATGCAAAGTGGAGCGTGTCCGTGCTAAAGCGAACAACTTGAATGCATTTCTACAATGTTGTTCGACAGAACTTGATTTTGATTGAACATTTCTCTGGATTCGAACATGTATTTTGTTAAATTATTTTTCACTTCGTAGTATTCTAGATTACTTTTTCAAATCCACCAAGGTGCCATGGGTTTCCTATGTACATAGGACCTTTTGAAAAAGTAAGCTAGAATTATTTGAAAGAATGAGCTAATGTTAAGCTTTCAAGTTTCAATTAAAGACAACAAGGATGAAAGACTCTTCCCAAACCAATGAATGTAAAGTTTGTTAGGATTTCTTTTCTGCTCATAAAAAACCTTACAGGTATGAATTCAAATTTGATTTTATTTATTGGAAAAAGATATTGTCAACCTTTACGCCACCTTGACATTTGCTCGTCTTCAGCTGTTCTTTTCCCTGAGAATGTAAGCTAGCCTGTCCCATTTTGAGGTCATGTCGAGGAATTTCAGGTGCTCACTTCTTAAATGGTAGATTATGATGTTAGGAACAATGTTTTCTTAGACAAGAAAAAATAATAAAATACTTTCTCGCACCCCCTAGTCGATTTACTGAAAAAGTCACTTTTTGAACAAATTTTCTAAAATCGCTTGGAATCAATACAAAACTGTTTCGAGCAGGTGTGTATTATCTTCAAACGATAGGTTTTGTCCATAGATTAAGATGCACTATCAATATTGGACGAAAATTTAAGTTTTTGGACTCTCCCAGGCGGATTTGTGTCGAAAAAATCGCATTTTTTCGAAACTTTTTTCAGAAATGTTCATTTAATTTAGGGTAGCCTATTTTTCCCAGTAAAACCAATACGTGCAGCTTGTAGGAAATTTCATGGCGAACATTTTTCTCTCTGAGAAAATGCAATTTCGACACTCCAGAGCCGAGATATTTGAGTTTTAGTGAGGAAAAAAGTGCCAATTTTCAAAATTTCTCAGAATTCTGAAGCAAGGCCTACTAATTACACGATGTAGCAAGCATATGTCTCAAAGGTCAGGGTATGCTTTTATAGTAATTTTGGCCGCTGAATCCGAATCTGAAATCAAATTTCGTGCAAACAGTGATGTTTTGGAGCTACACCCTTTTGGAATGTTATTTGCGTGTTTAAGAGGTAGTTTTTGTAAATATTGCTCGGTTTGTTGTCGTATCAAGGTGCTCCGATTTGGATGAAACTTTCAGCGTTTGTTTGTCTATACATGAGATGAACTCATGCCAGTTTGGAGTTTGAATTTTCCGAGGATTTCGAATATGACAAAAGTGAGACTAAACAACAGGACAATAACTAACATTGTAAAATGTTTGTTATAGAAAAATCGAAAAACTATGAGAAAAACTGCGATTGGCCAAAAAAGTTATTACCGTAGGCTTATAGTCCATGAAATTCCCTAACTTGAACTAAAAGAGTATGGGTGTTGGAGGCTGTTGCAAAAATATATTGAGGTTTAAAAAAAACAATTTTTAACAGTAATTTGCAAAAGCTATGAGAAAAAGTTAAACCAATCTTGGATGTCTATGGCTCATTTTGAAGTGCTTCAAAAGACCATTCAAATGCATCTAAGATAGTTGAAATTGATGAAGTTTTACTTAAATACGAGCAATTTTAAGATTTTTTATGTTTTTTGGACCTCAATCTTCAATGCCCGTTTTACCCCACTTCCCTTTGTCTTAGAGGGCTCATTTTTGGCATGAGTTTATCTCATGTATAGACAAACAAACGCTGAAAGTTTCATCCAAATCGGAGCACCTCGATACGACTCTAGAACAAACCGAGCAATATTTACAAAAACTGCCTCTTAAACACGCAAATAACATTCCAAAAGGGTGTAGCTCCAAAACATCACTGTTTGCACGAAATTTGATTTCAGATTCGGATTCAGCGGCCAAAATTACTATAAAAAGCATACCCTGACCTTTGAGACATGTGCTTGCTACATCGTGTAATTAGTAGGCCTTGCTTCAGAATTCCGAGAAATTTTGAAAATTGGCACTTTTTTCCTCACTAAAACTCAAATATCTTGGTTCTGGAGTGTCGAAATTGCATTTTCTCAGAGAGAAAAATGTTCGCCATGAAATTTCCTACAAGCTGCACGTATTTGTTTCACTGGGAAAAATAGGCTACCCTGAATTAAATGAACATTTCTGAAAAAAGTTTCGAAAAAATGCGATTTTTTCGACACAAATCCGCCTGGGAGAGTCCAAAAACTTAAATTTTCGTCCAATATTGATAGTGCATCTTAATCTATGGACAAAAACCTATCGTTTGAAGATAATACACACCTGATCGAAACAGTTTTTGTATTGATTCCAAGCGATTTTAGAAAATTTGTTCAAAAAAGTGACTTTTTTCAGTAAATCGACTAGGGGGTGCGAGAAAGTATTTTATTATTTTTTCTTGTTTAAGAAAACATTGTTCCTAACATCATAATCTACCATTTAAGAAGTGAGCACCTGAAATTCCTCGACATGACCTCAAAATGGGACAGGCTAATGTAAGCGCTTTGTTTGATTGAGATTCTTAAGACATTGAAGGCTACTCACCAAACCTTGTGCTAAAAAAACACTCAAAATACCATAAAACTAGGCAACCAACGACATCTTACCCTTTTCATCCAATGCAGTTCACCCCCCACGCAATACTTACAGCTCTCGATCATCATCGAGCAGATCTGGGTGTCGTGCGGGTACGACTCGAACTTCATCGCGCACGACAGCACCAGCGTCAGCTTCGACATGTACAGCAGCGTTTTGTCGTGGTACAGCCACAGGTAGTGGTTCGGGATGCTCATCTCGTGGAAGGTGACCTTTTTCGCGTTTTTGAAGAAGCAGTCGGGCCGCCAGATGCTGTGCAGCCAGTCCACGTCCAGTATCCGGTACTCCTCGCTCATGTTCTCCGGTAGCCGGAGCCGCGGGTCGCGCCAGCTTTGTGCCAAAAATATGTCCGCCACGTAGGTCTGGAATGGGTTTCACGTAAAATAACTACATACATATCGTTGAGCGCTTCTTGGTTCGTGTCTCGGCAATGCTAGATGAACCTGATGGTGGGTGTCTCCGCTAAGAAGTTTCAGCTAAGACACCCACTAACTCATAATCTTAGTATTGCAAAGACTCAAACCAAGTAGCGATCACGCTGCTTACCATCGACTCCTCGTTGATCGAGTCAATCGAGAGCACGGTCACGTGGAAGTACACCACCGTGGGTTGTCCGAGCAGCTTGGGCGCCCGGTTTTTGTCGTAAGTTTTGTGGTGCAGCGGCAGGATGTCCGACAGGTCTAAGCTAGCGACCGGGTGCTTCGTCACTTCCATGTCGCTCGAGTAGTTGGCGTAGTTGTTTCTATGAGGGGGAGAAAATGATAGCATTTATAGAGTAATATATTTAAGTTGTTCAAAAGTACAGAAACTGGAGACCCTTACAAATCACATTGTTTTTTACCCTTCCCGAACAGTTTATGGACGTCTAGAAAAGTCACCTGACGATGAACGATTCCGTTGATTAACGTAAAGATTTTACCATTTTTTAGATTCCTTGAGAATGATTTCTAATACATCGAAACGACGGACTAACAACAATTAATCGTTCTTTGAACCTTGCCTCAACGACTACCAAGCCGAAAGAACCTTATAAGTATTTTGTGTGACTCAAAGCCACTTAAATATGGAGTATACCATGTTGTTGAAAACAAACAAACGCTGATAGCCTGTTTTCGTTGGAGTTATCCAATGTAATTGTTTTTAACAATGTGTGATTTTTGTCAACGGATGACGTGTTTTCCTTCACGCAAGTAGCATCCCAAAGCGACTGAACATTTGAAAAAAAAAACGCCAATGCTGTCGATATGTATTTAATTAGTTTTTCGGCGCCAAAGCCGTTGCCCCGGAAAGCTCAATCACCAGCAGGATTACCGTCCGGATCGCGACATTCCATAGCCCCCGGAGATGGGAATAAATGACATGCTTGAAAACAGAGCATTTCGATAATATCAATGTCAACTGTATACACTGCATGTTTACTCAACGGTTCTTGGCGAATGAACTGTTTAATTTTGACTTGATTCCTTTTTGTTTTTCAGCGCCAAAGCCGATCGTATCAAACGCAATCCGTACTCGAGATGATCTTCAGTGAGGATGAACATCGGTTCATCCGGAATTCAGACGAATTGCAAATTGGTCTACAAATCGCAAGATGAGTTCTAGCGACAGTGACAAAACAACTACCCCGAGTGATTAAGGACGGGAAGTGCAACAATCTGCACACGATTTGGAATAAGTTTCAATTTTATGCGAGATTTTGTTTTCTTTAATCGATAAGGTTTTATATTTGGCATAATTTTATATAAGACGTTTGTTTGTTCAAATTGATCGCTCTACAGCATTGCCTTGGCGATCTCTATTGTTAGATTCCTACTCTAAACTTGATGTTCGAAGATTTGAAACGGTGATACAATCCAAACCTCTTTTTTTTCTTTTTTTTTGGCTTCCAGCCACCCCGGAATTCGAACTGACGACCTTTGCTATTGATTAGCTTAAAAACCACGGCATATCTATAGGAGTTCCAAATCCAGGCCGGTTATTTTGGCTACAGCCTCCCGATTGCTGGAAAACTTACTTCCTGTGTTCCCCGAATTAGAGTTTCCTCCGGTTTCCTCCTTTCTGGCGTGGCTCGTTGATTTGCCCAACTGTTTGAATTTTCTCTTTGTTCTCCCTTCGTCTTCAGATTCCTCCAAGTATTCCGGATTGGTCTCCGATTCCGTCTAGCAGAAGGGTTAATTGCGTTTTGTCGTTAAAAACTATCTAGTTTTACTAAAGGATCATTTTAACATGAGATGCAGGTAAAATCTCCAATATAACTGATACTTTAGCCTCAACTGTGGGTTTGTACCTAATACAAATATTGGAAAATGATTTGCTGGTATAATCGTCAATAATTTAAATTTCTTGTTTACGATGCGAAACAGCATAGAAAGGCTCGGACAATAGCTTGAAGCTATTGTCTTTGCGACGATCAGCTGGTTGAGTTCAGCAGCTGAAATCCAGACAACGCGCTATGGGTAAAAATCAAACCATCTTCAGCGCTATATAAAATAAGGTTTTCGGATTAATGCACGAAATTCACTAAAGCAGCGAAACTCTTTAAACGTCCATCTTGGACTTAAGTCTACTTCGGACTGACTGTAAAGTGTGCTTCTCGGGGCAAGACAGTGAGCAAGGGAGTTACTCTGGTTGCTCCCGTTTCCTCTGCTTTGCTCCCGTTTGCTCTGAAAAATCACTTTTGATCGTTTTCAGCTCATTCTTCTCGGTTGCTCTACATTCCTCCAGATTCCTCCCGATTGCTCCCGTTTACTCTCGGTTGCTCCGATTATTTTAAGAGAGATCTCTTTGAAGAGAGCAAAAAAAGAGAGAAGAGCGAAACAAAGAAATGTCATTTTGTTGTTTGTTTACTTTAAACAGATTGTGCCGCACCAAGTTATTTTAACCAAACGCTGACTCCAGAATCTGGCCTGGTATAGGGCCTGGTTCCCTGGCATGATTGGCCATGTTAAATGCACTCGGAGTGTCGGTTGTCAGCAGGACAGGTCGAAGTTGGCAACCGAAATGAGTCACGACGGCGCTTCTAGAATGGAAAACTCAAACACAACCTGTGCGTCAAACGACGAATAATCCGGCGGTAGGAACCACGTCGTCCACGGCCACTTATTCGTTATTGTCTTGAGGAGGATGTAAATAGTAATGTAACCTCCAGATGTAACCCCGCCAAGGGTTCGGTTCCAAGCGGCCTGTTAGTACAAAGGCAAGAAGAAAAATGGGACTAAGTGATCCGCACCGGAAGTTCGTTACAGTTCCGGATCGACTTGGAGAAGATTATCGACGCGACTCTGGACCGATCCTACAATCGAATTATGAGTCATTTCCGTAATTTCTTGAGCTTAGTTGCCTATTAACGCTCTCGCTGACCCCCGAATACTGGAGACCGATGGATGTGGCTGCCAACTATCAGCGCGCGCTGTTTCAGTCCATTTGCCTTTTCAAGTTCATCTGGTTGGCCGGAGATAATCTGCCTCAGATTCTTTTCAATCCGTGTCTGACAATGCTCGCCACAATCCTCTCGGAATGCGCAATTTGCTAAAGTAGGGAAGCGGAGGTGCCGCAGCGACCATCTCGTGGGACTACTTCTTCAACTTGCTGTCCTGGTACTACCGGGAACAGAACCCCGGTTCCAAGACAGTTTATCGCAGTTGAGCCTTGATCAGAAACATCAACCCGCAGAAGTTTCGTAGGATTGCAAGCAGTCCTGCTAGTGATCCGTGCTGAGGTTACCAACAGAGAGGTGACCCGTGTTGCCCTTTACGACCACTCGAACTGGGCGAAACTATACGTCCTACTCGGCCTCATGCACTGCTCTGTCCCGATTGCCCTGAAAGCATTTAAGCCATGGTCTTCAAGCAGACGGCAATTCCTGACGACTCGGAACAGAACAATTACAACCTGCTAAGATGGCAATCGACTTCACGTGTGAAAGAAGTTTGACGTTGAAGTGATTTGTCTCGAAGAGATTCAGCCCATGCTGCAGCAAACCGCTGACCGGCGACAAGAGACCGACCTCCATGACGTAGCACCACCTACCTACCTATTGCTGCTTCCCGGGAATGACGAAACACACGAAAAGCCAAGAAAAGATCCGCTTGCCGAACTGGACATTAACATCCCGTACTGCCAAAGACCGCTCAAAATCCCGACGGTGCTAATTGGGATGCCCCCCACACCCCATCCCTCCTCCCATGGAAATTAATGTTTATTTATTAACACAAAAATACAATAAATAATGACTATCCTATAAACTACAACAAACCCCAAAATAAACCCTGCCAGCATATGGCCACGGTGACATATTGTCGTGGAAACCTTTTCGTATCTTCAAACACGTCCTCAATTGATGATTAATCTGTCCTTGGCCTTGGTTAGTAGTCATGTTGGTCCATCGGAGTCTCTAGCTTCTGTCAACTGACACGTACCGGTCCATGACCTCGTACTAAGACTTGGTGTGCTTCTTCCGGAATAGCTGGTTATGGCTTTCACCAGCGCACGGAACCGGATCCCCAAGCAAATTCCTTCACACGATCTGGGGGAGGAGGAAATTACCAATCTTAGACATGTTGGAGTTGGACTGTGAGGCAGTTTCCTTCCGGAGGTTTCCCAACTCGGTTGAAGACTTCCCGTTAATACTTACCGGAGCCATGGTACTTGGAGTGGGTCGCAGCCAATTTAGTTATAAAACAACACAATTTACTTGTTTTTTTTTTCTGCAAAAATGGTAATTGGCGCGAAGAGAAGTCAACATTCAAAAGGCAAAATCAAAACGGTAAAAATGACATCAGAAGAGAAACGTCAGCATTCAGCAATGTCAAAAGTGACATTTCTGAAGACAAGAGAGGGGTTACTCTCATTTCTCCGAGTTTCTCTCGATTCCTCCCGTTTGCTCCCGGAGTAACTCTCGTTTGTTCTGGTTTCTTCACTGTCTTGCCCCGAGGTGTGCTTTGATCGGCCCTCAAGCCGATCGACGGTTCGTGTGCAGAGTGCACGTAGAGAGCAAATATCAGACAAGAAGTGTGATCGAGTATTAGTTATCGGTATCTCTGCTTCCTACAGCGTAAGGAAATTGGGGCGCATGAGACACCACACATCCACTTTAACGACCCTGTACTGAGTCCGAAGGCTTGAATAGGGGAGTACCCAAACCTATTTTCACTTTACTATAACCTTCCACTGGAGGATTCGAACTGACGACTTTTGAAATGCGAGTCCAACCACCGACCAGCGATTCTTTAGACCATCCAGCACTAAGAGAAATCATAAAGGTGCTGTTCATCAGCATTCTACAGCTAATCAGTCATAAAACATCTAGGATGAAAACAAATCAACTCTAAAACAACTGCTGTAGTATAAGGCTTTCTAGGCCCAGTGAAAAAAATATAATTTAACTCAAAAATGACGAACTCCTCGTCACAGTGTCCTGATGCAAACAATGATCGAGCTGTAGCTGTCACAGCCCTGCGAAGTATGTTGGCTGACATATCGGGCAGTCAGTAAAAAAAAACCAGCTAGAAGTCGCCTGACAAAAAAATTTTGCTAGAAAGAGATAGGAAACCTGATGCAAACAAACGTCCAGCTGTCATGTAAACATACTTTGAATGTGTTGGTAAATTTCTGCCTAGAAAGCCTTATAAGCTGATATGCAGCAGTTTTAATGCTGCTCCTCGCAACACTGCTGCATTTTCCCTCATTTTACTGGCAACACTGTTGAGGAGTGAAAGAGAGAGAACGAAATAAACGAAAATAAAAATATCTCTTGCTCGCTCATTCGTTCAACCAGTACGACCAAAACAAACCAGCTGTCAGTCGATGGCGGAGATTCATCGTAGTTTTATGCTTCTGATGTTTTTATTCTTTTGAGAAGAAAATAAATGGATGGTGAACCTTTTCTTTTAGGAAAACTAAATAATAGATGACTAAATGATCACTTCTAAAGGCATTTTTGCAGGTTGGCTTTTTCGGCCACTACGGTGACAAATGGCAACTGCTTACTTTTGGATTCCCCGTGTGAATCATAATGCTTTGAAGTGTTTTTTTTATCTTACGATTTCCGGTGGTTGCCGTCTTTGATGTCCACCTTAGTAAATTCCCAATTTGGGTCCCGCAAAGTACAAGCATTTGTAGGTTTGAAAACAGCTGCGGTAAGCCACCTCCAAATTGGGCGAATGGATAAAGGCGCAGAAAACTCCACTCAACGGCGGTAACCTCAAGCTACTGGCATCACATCTCCAACATCTACCTTTCACTCAAAAAAATCGGCTCTTCCCCACTCGGTCAGTTGAGTCGGTAACGTGGTAGTAAACAAACCAAAAATAGATCGGAAGAGGGAGAGGAAAAAGAGAGAGAGAGAGCAACATTATTGCTTCTCTCATTTTTTTGACATTTTGTGCAGGGTTGGATCAACAACAGTAGAGGCTAGCTGGAAATCATAAATATAAAGTCCAAAACCGGTTGCTTATCAGCTGTAAAAGCGCATTTAGTGCAGATGTCAAAACAACTTTGCTGTAAACCACAGCTGGTAAAACGCTTCTAGTGCTGCAATCTGACTTGTTTTAGTGCTGTTTGGTTACTTGGGTGATATTCTAGTAATAATTCTATGTTGATGAGCATGCCGCGTGCTGTGTATCATGTCAAAATGGCCTTTGCCAGTGTTTGAAATTGAGTTAAGAAATCTCCGATGGTGAGCGGATCACTTAATAATATTTTGACTGAATGTTTATGGAATAAAGGTATAAAAATGTTAAAATTACAAAATTTCCAAAGGAATTGTTTTTTAGTGTTTGGTATTTGCTCCCTCGGAGGTTGAAATAAAAGTTGAGGAATTCCACATTACGATCGAAGTAGGTCGCGCTACAGGAAGGACGGGATAATTTTGGCTCGCGTCATTTTATAAAAAAATATTGAAAAGTTTAATGAGTGCTATAGTATTTCTGAACTGATCTTTACACATTATTTTAATAAGTGATAAAGTGGCCTGAAGAACAGAAACGCAAGTATCGTCCAGATTTTTCCAATGTCCCGGCTACCAAAATGTGGGAAAACATTGTGTGACCAAGGAGAGTATTTACACGCCCTTAATGGGGTGCGGAATGGAAAAGTATAGCCGCTACAACGCAGAAAAAAGAAGCTACGGTGTTGGTGGCACCATATGTGTAACACCAGCGATTCGGACGGATCAATGAGAAGTGGTTTGGAGGAACACATACTACCTACTAAAATCGCTGGTTGAAAATTGTAAAATGCTGAGCCCTCGTTCGACGGCCTAGAAAGTTTTCTTCCTAACAAAAATCCTTGTACCTACAAACGTAAAGTCCGTTCTAGAAGTCACCCTTTCGCTCGCACATAATTCCCTGCTCCAAGTTTGGCTTCAAGGTGTGAAAAATCTTGACCTATCTACTACGGCTACCATGTACCAGTTGCAACAAGCGACCTGCTAGCAACTGCAACAACAGCTGACCTCCCACAAAACGGTACAATTGAGCAAAGCAATGCAGCAAAATAAAGCACTCTTCGGGGATCATTCCCGGAACACGTGACCACGCCATATGAATCACATCACATGGCTGTGAAGCGTCGTCCTTGGCACACGTACAACCGAGCACACACACACACAATGTAATAGGAAGTTTTCGCTGTGTTTACTGTTTACTATTGGATTACGCAACGGTCTTTGCACCCGCTTCTCTGGCTGCCTTAAGCCCCGGGACGGTTCCGCTTTGTGGTCATCTTTAGCGCTGAAAATCGATTTTCGCTGCTGCTTTTCCCTTAAAAAACAAAATGGCGGCTCCCTGTCGTCGCATGCTTACCTGTGGCTCTTTCCGGCCTGGACCGAATCCAGGAGCACGTCCAGCATCAGCGGAACCAGCAGGACGGTCCACCGCGGGATCATCTTCGACGACCTGGTCGCGGTGATTTTGGGATGTAATCGGTTCGGTCAACGGTCACCAGGCTCGAAGGAGGTCGAAAAGGGCATAACCGGACTTCAACCCTGCTTGACACTAGAACTTCCAAGAGTAAGCCAAGAGTAAAGTGCGTGCACTTTTAGGTCATCCGGAGTCGGGTGGTTGTTCAAACCGTTCGGTGAACACAGCAGAAGGGGTGAAATTTACAGCTTAATCCTTAATTTAGTCGAAAAATGCTCAAATTTGGCAAATCTCGCACACTTTCTCCACATAAATTCACACCACACCGTTTTAAAGCCTGAGGCGCAGTTTTTTCCACCACCGAAGTTTTGATTTCATTTTCGTGTAGCCTTGCACCGTTAAGTTTGTTCCAGCCAAAATCCCTAAACCAACCCAAAACACTCGGAAATCCACACCGAACCGCGCGCGTTCCTGCCACGATCACGACCGAACCGCCGACGGGAAGCCATTAGAGGGACATTTTCAGTGAATCGCGTCCGAAATGGTGGAAAAATCGAACATAAGGTTACATCGCATCGGATTCGTTGTGGGCACCTGGAAAACTTCGAACCGAACGGGAAAACAGCAAAAATCGAACTGAAAACGAAACGGGGCTGGGTTTACTGTACGGTGTGCCAGGGAAGACTCGAAGTGTTCAAGCTTTTATGTGGGTTTTCTTGAGTGAAAATTTTAAGCACTGGGATTTTTTGGTTTTGAAGTGTTGGCAACATTCAATATTGTCATATTGTTGATTTTTGGGCTGATGATCAGTGGCCAAGTATGAAAACGCCAAGTTTGCATTTGCAACTAATGACAATTTTCTAAAAGGGCAGAAGAAAGTATTTACCGTTTGTTTGCGTGCTAAAATGTTGGAATATAAATTAACAATATAGCTTCATGGAATATTAGTTAACGGTGAGAAAATGCAATACCTTATTTAGGGGAGAGTGGGGAGACTTGATCCCCGGGGACACTTGATCCCAAGCCTGTATCTCGTTAGCATGTGGGTAAAACAATTTGCTTTGTTTTAGAAAGTTGTGCGAAATGGAGTAAAACTCATTGTAGAAAACAAAGAAAAAAATTAAAAAATGTTTAGATTGAGTTACACACATTTTTCTAAAAAGTGCTGCAAAAAACTTCCAAGAGATCTTTTTTCTTTGTTTTGATAAGTATAGAAAACACTCAAAAATTATTCAAAAAATATGTTTTATACATGAATTGTTTGATAAACATATCAACTCCAAAACCCTTACGAATTTGACGGTAAATTTATCCTCAAACTATTTTTACAATCAATTGTTTAAAAAAGTGCGTTTAGGGAGACTTGATCCCTGCATTTTTACAGTCACCGGAATCAGCCTCAAGATTTAATAATTGGGCTGGGTTTTCGTACATAGTTTCCTTTAGTATAGTTGTACATAACTTACTGCAGTTTGAACCATTTTTCAAAAGTTTTGTAAACAAAAATTACAACAACAAAAAAACAACAAAAATTTTGGTTTAAAAGAGAAAATTTTAAGTTTTTAAATATTTTGCATGCTAAACTTGTTATATTTTGAACGCAAACGTACAGATTTAATGTGAAATTGCTTTAACTTATAGAAAATTAAAAGTTTGGATGAATAAGAAACATTTTGCTTAAGATTTCTTCAAAATGTTGAAAGGGGGATCAAATTACCCCCAACATATTGAAAATGCCGGTTTAAAATATTTTTCCAAAACGCTTGGCATAATTCGAAGAGTTTATCTGATTAAATACCCTTATCAGCCAAACATAGTTGAATATTTAAGCTTTCAATTCATGCAAAAAGTTCATAGTTTTGTGAGAAATTGACAGAGTTATGTGCGATACAAAAAAATGGGATCAAGTCTCCCCACTCTCCCCTACTTGGACCAAGGTCGATATCGTCATGATTCGAATTCCCGGACGCTTGGAAACCCGGATACTTCATCTTGTTTTATCAATTATATGGATATAAGTTCGCATGATTGTTGTCTAAACTGTGTAATTTGATGAATTCTAACATCAACTTTCATTTCAAATATGTTTGGACGCTGTGGCCAATGCTAAAACAATTAAATTAAATTAAATCATAGGGCTTTTGTTAATTTGATTTGGTTAACCGCGGTGGATTTTCTTGAAATAATTCGCACTGTCAAAAATCCACCAAAGCATCTACCACATTGATCGCACAAAAATCTGCGGTAGAAAAGTATCCACCGGTAGATGCTTTGGTGGATTTTTGACAGTTCGAATTATTTCAAGAAAATCTACCGCGGTTAACCAAATCAAATCAACAAAAGCCCTCATGTGATTACCAAAACTGTGAAACATTTCTGCTGAAATATTTCATAGGCGTCCGAAGCACCGGAAAGGCAAAGCAGAAATTTTTGGTTCTGATTTTCTTAAATTTTAGCAATTTTTTATACAAAATATCGATTGTTTTGATGTTAACATCTTATTTGAGACCTACAGAATGCCATTCACTAAAATTTCGGCCCAAATTTGTGCGATTCATAAGTAAAATCTATTGTCCGGAATTCGAATCAAAAGTGTCCGGGTTTCGAATCAACTTTTATCAGTGTCCGGGATTCGAAGCACAAAAAGTCATTTTGATTTGGAAATTCTGAGGAAAAATGGTTAGAAAAGACATATTTTACATGCATTCTCTTCAAATTGACTGTTTATACTACATCCTGATGATATTTCTACATTTCTAACTTATTACATGATTTTTTGCCAGCTGAGCAATTCTCTACGAAATCGGTCTTTTTTCTTCAATTTTAATTTTTGTATTTTTTAATCCGGCTGAAACTTTTTTGGTGCCTTCGGTATGCCCAAAAGCCATTTTGCATCATTAGTTTGTCCATATAATTTTCCATACAAATTCGGCAGCTGTCCATACAAAAATGATGTATGAAAATTCAAAATCTGTATTTTGAAGGAATTTTTGATCGATTTGGTGTCTTCGGCAAAGTTGTAGGTATGGATACGGACTACACTGGAAAAATAATACACGGTAAAAAAATTTGGTGATTTTTTATTTAACTTTTATCACTAAAACTTGATTTAAAAAAACACTATTTTTAATTTTTTTATTTTTGATATGTTTTAGAAGACATAAAATGCCAACTTTTCAGAAATTTCAGGTTGTGCAAAAATCACTGACCGAGTTATGAATTTTTAATCAATACTGATTTTTCAAAAAATCGAAATTTTGGTCGTAAAAATTTTCAACTTCATTTTTCGATGTAAAATCAAATTTGCAATCAAAAGTACTTTACTAAAATTTTGATAAAGTGCACCGTTTTCAAGTTATAGCCATATTTAAGTGACTTTTGAAAATAGTCGCAGTTTTCATTTTTAAATTAGTGCACATGTTTGCCCAGTTTTGAAAAAATATTTTTGAAAAGCTGAGAAAATTCTCTATATTTTGCTTATTCGACTATGTTGATACGACCATTAGTTGCTGAGATATTGCAATGCAAAGGTTTAAAAACAGGAAAATTGATGTTTTCTAAGTTTCACCCAAACAACCCACCATTTTCTATCGTCAATATCTCAGCAACTAATGGTCCGATTTTCAATGTTAATATATGAAACAATTGTGAAATTTTCCGATCTTTTCGAAAAATATTTTTGGAATTTTCAAATCAAGACAAACATTTTAAAAGGGCGTAATATTGAATGTTTGGCCTTTGTGAAATGTTAGTCTTGATTTGAAAATTCCAAAAATATTTTTTCGAAGAGATCGGAAAATTTCACAAATGTTTCATATATTAACATTGAAAATCGGACCATTAGTTGCTGAGATATTGACGATAGAAAATGGTGGGTTGTTTGGGTGAAACTTAGAAAACATCAATTTTCCTGTTTTTAAACCTTTGCATTGCAATATCTCAGCAACTAAAGGTCGTATCAACAAAGTCCAAATAAGCAAAATATAGAGAATTTTCAGCTCTTCAAAAATATTTTTTCAAAACTGGGCAAACATGTGCACTAATTTAAAAATGAAAACTGCGACTATTTTCAAAAAAGTCACTTAAATATGGCTATAACTTGAAAACGGTGCACTTTTAAAATTTCAGTAAAGTACTTTTGATTGCAAATTTGATTTTACATCGAAAATGAAATTGAAAATTTTACGACCAAAATTTCGATTTTTTGAAAAATCAGTATTGATTAAAAATTCATAACTCGGTCAGTGATTTTTGCACAACCTGAAATTTCTGAAAAGTTGGCATTTTATGCCTTCTAAAACATATCAAAAATAAAAATTAAAAATAGTGTTTTTGTAAATCAAGTTTTAGTGATAAAAGTTAAATAAAAAATCACCAAATTTTTTTACCGTGTATTATTTTTTCCAGTGTAGTCCGTATCCATACCTACAACTTTGCCGAAGACACCAAATCGATCAAAATTCCTTCAAAAGATACAGATTTTTGAATTTTCATACATCATTTTTGTATGGACAGCTGCCGAATTTGTATGGAAAATTATATGGACAAACTAATGATGCAAAATGGCTTCTTTGGGCATACCGAAGGCACCAAAAAAGTTTCAGTCGGATTAAAAAATACAAAAAAAAATCGAATGACCGAAATCCTAGAGAACTGCTCAGCTATAACAAAAATGATATGCTACTAAGTGTCCGGATTTCGAATCATGACGTTACTTCTCAGTGTAGCGATCTGTAGCAGTTCAAACTGGGGGTCAGGAGGGGAATTAGCAAACATCAAGCAAAATTTCGGACGTGTCCAGTACATACGAAAAGAGAGGAAAAGAGAGTAGAAACTCTTAATAAAGGAACGTTAGAATAACGGCAACTGTTAAATACTATGTGTCTAGTTTTGTAATTAAATTTGATGTGATGACAACTAACCATAGACAATAATAAGTGTACTTACCCTAGTTACCTAACCTACCTGTAAAACACACACAAATTACATGCAAACACACAACAGACCAACTTGTGAACCCAACACTAAACATATAAATACCTACAGACAAAACGACACAAATTGTACAGACATACACACACCCGAAAACCAGCACCACTGCTACGCGAGATCTGTCATCTCGGCACAGCATAATCGATGTAAACAAAAGCATAACGAGTTCGGTTCGCTCAACAAACACAAAACGCGAGTTTTAACTAACTAGTCCGAATACTTACCAAATGTCGCGCGAGAGTAATTAGTGGGAGATTTTAGCATGCAAGGATAGTGGATTCGGGCAAGGAAAAGGAGTGGAAGGAGCATGCAGCAGGATTGAGGAAGATTCATGCAGGAGAAGGAAGAGGTTCTGGGAAGTGAAGTTGGGGACACAGGCCGTCGGTGATCCGGGACGGCCGAAACTTGTGTCCAGTGCGTGGACAGTAACACTCAGCAGATGGAATGTTGGTCTTCTTGGATTCTTCATATACTCAGGATATGATGGATCTGCATTATTTGCAAAATTAAATGCATTCTAGCTACTGCTAGTTCACATCTGTGTTAGGGAAGCGTTTTTCGATTTTCTTTGCATTCTAGGTACTTGACTTTTCAGTTGGTGTTAGGAAGTCGCTCATTTTGCCTGCAAATTAGTTAACATGATTGGATGTGCGACAAAAGGTCGTAAGACATAAGGTAGAATGGACAAAACATCGAAAGGACAAAAAGTCGAATGTGAAAAACTGAAAAAAATTAGTTATAATTAAAAACTTTTGAAAAAATCTTCATTTTTTTCTGTGAGTTTATCCTTGATTTATCCATCCATCCTAGTAATGATTATCTTCTTAAATAAACAGAATTACTTCCAAACCATTTTTTAAGAGGATTTCCATTCTTTCAAAAAGGAGCAGTTCTTCCAAAATAAGTTCGACTTCTCAAATATTTTTTAAGACTTTATTTTAAAAAACAACCTTTTCTTGTTTGTCGTAATATTTTTGTGAGTTTTTTCAGTTTTTTTTTTCAAACATGAGCATGAGTTCGTTGGAGAAAATAGTTCGACTTCTAAACTATTTTGGAAGTTTATTCTTTGTTTTTAAAAACAACTTTTCTTGATTGTCAAAATATTCTTGAGAGGTTCTGTTTTCCAAAAAACAAATCGACTTTTAAAATATTTTTTGCAATTCCGTCGTGAAACTACTTACTTTTCCTGTCATTCTTGAACGACGAAATAGCCTACTTTTCTGTACCAAAAATAACAGAATCGAATAGCAACACTTTTCAACATAAATGCTGAAAAGTTCTACTTTTCAGCACTCAAATGGGTGCTGAAAAGTTGAACTTTTCAGCACTTGTTTTTAAAAGTAACACTTTTCAACATTTTTTTTTGATTTAAACGATTTATTGACAAAATACATGAAAATTTGACATAAAATTTCACTCAGTGTCTGTTTTTTGGAATTGCAAAAAATGTTGTATGGAACTCGTTGCAAAACTTGATTTTTTCAGCACTCATCGTATTTATCCAGCTCGGTTAACCTCGTTGGATAAATGTACGACTCGTGCTGAAAAAATCCTCTTTTTGCAACTTGTTGCATAAACTACTATTTTAAGTTTTTATTTTATTTTTAGAAACGACCTTATCTTGATTGTCAAAATATTTTTGTGTGTTTTTTTCCATTCTTTCAAACATGAGCAGTTTTTTGAAAAACAGTTCGACTTCTAATATATTTTGGAAGTTTATTTTTATTTTCTAAAACAACATTTTCTTGACTACCATAATATTTTTGGGAGTTTTCCATTCTTTCAAATTTGAGCATTTCTTCAAAAAAAAGTTCGACCTCTAAAATATTTTTAAGTTTTTATTTCATTTTTTAAAACCTGTTTTCGACTGTCGTAATGATTTTGTGATTTTTCCATTCTTTCAAATATTAGCGGTTCTTTTAAAAATACTTCTTCTAAAATATTTTGAAAGATTTTATTTTTCATATAAAAATCGTTGAAATATTTTAGAGACTTTTACATTTTTTCGAAAAAAAAAATATTATTAGTATCGAGTCTGGACTGTAATCGTAAAGTTGTTTCATTAAAAACATTGAATTGTTTATTTTGCCAATGTTGAAAGTTTGGTAGAAAATTGTTGAATAAAGTTCGAAGCAATTTCGTTTTGTACACTCTTCGTTTACAAGCTCGCATTGTTTTACATGAAAAAATATTTTATATTTAATATTATTTATTAATTTTAAAAAATACTCATATTATTTTTATTATACTATTATTTTAAAATCATAAATATTTAAACTAAAACAAATATCATATTTAATTATTTTTCATCAAACATCGGCATCTGGAGCAAATCGAGATAAAAAAATTAAGACAGCAATAAGTACATCGTTAACACGGTGTGGATTGCTTTACACCGATTTCCAGATGTATTGCTCTAAAATCACCTGTACCTATTCAGACTGTAGTCCCGATTTTCCCCAGTTGGCGGTTGTTATTTAAAGATAATTTGTAAAATATGTTTTAAATAAAACATGAAATTCTATTTTTTTCGTTTCTTGTTTTATTCATGTAATTTAAAAAATAAATAAGTAGAAGAAATATATTAATAAGAAACTGATTTAATTTCAATCACAATGGATCAAAAATTGTGTTACATTTGAAATCCAAAGCACAACAATGAAAAAAGAAAACAATTTTAAAGTATTTTAAGCTATCTCAATTTGTAACTATTGAGTGAATTGTCTGATCAATTTGGTGTCTTCGGCAAAGTTGTAAGTATTGTTGAGGACTATTGAGAAAAAATAGGCACACGAAAAAAAAATTGTCTATTTTTTTTATTAGCTTTTTTTACAAAAACTCAACTTCCCAATATATGTATTTTTTGATTTTCGAGATTTTTTTATATGTTTTAGCGGAAAAAATCCGCAACTTTTGAGCCTTAGAGAAGAATGGTCAAAAAATCTGCCGTTAAGTTATGCATTTTATAAAAAATAGTGAATTTTGGAAAATTGAATTTGAAATCGAAAAGCACTTTACAGATTTTCTGATAAAAGGCTCCATTTTCAAAATATATTTTTTTGAATAGTTCAAATTTGCTATAAAATTGTCAGAGACATTAAAGATTGGACCTCTGGTTGCTGAGATACAGCGGCAAAATTGAGTTTTCTAAGTTTCACCCAAACAAGCCACCATTTCCTAATGTCGAGCAGCTAATGGTCTGATTTTAAATTTTAAAGCATGAAACATTCTTGAAATTTCCCGATTTTTTTGAAAACCATGTTTTGAAAATTCCAAATTTATATTTAATTCTTTAAAGGTTCTTACATGCTTACATGCTCATTTCCTATTGAGCTATTTATCACTTTATTTCACTCGAAAACACTTTTTATGAGCTGTAATTGAACGTCAAAGTGCTAATATGCCAAGATGCTGTTCCCTCATCTGCAATGTTTTACTCGAAAACAGTTTGTTGAATAAAAACAATATTGCACTGTTTATTTCACTGCTTATCTAACATTGTCATGTGACGGCATCTTCTAAAAAATTAGCGTGGCCAACCATTCTATAAATAACCTTAGGTTTTCTCGCTTTGTTACACAAATGTTATCGGAGAATAGATTATATAACTGATGCTCAACATACATATTCAACTTGACATTGCGTGTTGTTAGCAGAGACGCATCGAGCTCTACAGGCTCAATAAAAACTCCTTACCTGCTCTGTATGGTAGAACAGAGCTAAGCTCTGTATGCAGCGAACAGAGCCAGCTCTGTATGGGGAAAAATAATATTGATTTGCATATATCTCAAAAACGATAAGTTTTAGAAAGTTGACATGTTCTAGAAAGTTGCTAGTAGTAAGGTTCTATATTATTGTCTCAGACGTCATTACAATTTGTTGATTTTAGTTGTGCAAAACAAGAAAAACTATTTATTTTCTAAGATACAAGGTATAGAATATTTTTGTTTTCGACAAAGTTGCTCAACTACCAAAAATGAACTCTCTCGAAGATACCAAAGCTCTATTTTCAATAGATACCGAAATAAAAATAAAAACTATTTTTATAATAAATACTGCTTGCGACAAACACAAAGCGACCGCGTCGTAGGCACAGGTAATATGAGGCATGTTTGGTAGAGATCGTCTGAAGTGAAAACTAGTATAGCAGAGTGTTCATAGAGAGTTTTTATGTTAAATGCTCTCGTCTGGATGGTTTAAACAAATTTCAGATAAAATTATACAAATTTATAAAATTATATTCTTTTTATTGTACTGGTAAGTAATTAAGATTAGAAACAACAAAATTATTGCACAGCTATTTTTATGTTTGTCTTGACAAAACAAATGTTTAACAAAATTACAAGTTTTGTACAACAAATTAAGATAAAAAAAACAATTTCAAATACGCTAGTTAAAAAAATAAAAACTAAATCTTCTAACAATTATTTTAATTTTATAAAAAGAAAATCAGTTAACATAAGTTTAACCTTATAAAGATTTCAGGAAACTTTTCTATTTTATTTAATTCAACAGAAAAAACTATATTTTTCAAGCAAGAAAACCATAAGAAAGTTTTAAGCTCTTAATAATCTATATGATATTTTTTTAAATTTTGTCACCTTTTTAAATAAAATAAGAAAATGAAATTAAATAGCAAAAACCATTTTTTCTTTATTTTCAAGCCAGGAAATCAGTGAAGAGTTTCATGCTCTAAATGCTCTCTATGGAAATTTGACATTTTATTACCTGTATTCTAAATATTTTTTATTTTTCAAATAAAGAAGCAGTGAAGAGTTTTAGCTCTAAATGCTCTCTATGGAAATTTACCATTTTATTACCTGTATTCTAAATATTTTTTATAGGAAAGCAGTGAAGAGTTTTAGCTCTAAATGCTCTATGGAAATTTAGTAAAACATAATCGACAATAAAATATATTATCGATTTATTTTGTCCAACTTAAATTTAATTACATTATTCAACTCAATTGATGTTAAAATCTTGTAGTGAGAAAAATAGCAAAATTTCCATAAAGAGCATTTAGAACAAAAACTCTTCACTGATTTCCTGAAAAATAGAATACATGTAATAAAATAGAAAATTTCCATAGAGAGCATTTAGAGCTAGAAACTCTTCACTGCTTTCCTTTGTTTGAAAAATAAAAAAAAATATTTAGAATACAGGTAATAAAATGGCAAATTTACATAGAGAGCATTTATAGCTAAAAACTCTTCACTGCTTTCCTTTATTTGAAAAATAAAAAAATATATTTAGAATACAGGTAATAAAATGGCAATTTCAATAGAGAGCATTTAGAGCTAAAAACTCTTCACTGCTTTCCTTTATTTGAAAAATAAAAAAATATTTAGAATACAGGTAATAAAATGTCAAATTTCCATAGAGAGCATTTAGAGCATGAAACTCTTCACTGATTTCCTGGCTTGAGAAATAAAGAAAAAATGGTTTTTGCTATTTAATTTCATTTTCTTATTTTATTTAAAAAGGTGACAAAATTTAAAAAAATATCATATAGATTATTAAGAGCTTAAAACTTTCTTATGGTTTTCTTGCTTGAAAAATATAGTTTTTTTCTGTTGAATTAAATAAAATAGAAAAGTTTCCTGAAATCTTTATAAGGTTAAACTTATGTTAACTGATTTTCTTTTTATAAAATTAAAATAATTGTTAGAAGATTTAGTTTTTATTTTTTAACTAGCGTATTTGAAATTGTTTTTATCTTAATTTGTTGTACAAAACTTGTAATTTTGTTAAACATTTGTTTTGTCAAGACAAACATAAAAATAGCTGTGCAATAATTTTGTTGTTTCTAATCTTAATTACTTACCAGTACAATAAAAGAATATAATTTTATAAATTTGTATAATTTTATCTGAAATTTGTTTAAACCATCCAGACGAGAGCATTTAACATAAAAACTCTCTATGAACACTCTGCTATACTAGTTTTCACTTCAGACGATCTCTACCAAACATGCCTCATATTACCTGTGCCTACGACGCGGTCGCTTTGTGTTTGTCGCAAGCAGTATTTATTATAAAAATAGTTTTTATTTTTTATTTCGGTATCTATTGAAAATAGAGCTTTGGTATTCGAGAGAGTTGTTCATTTTTAAAGTTGAGCAACTTTCGAAAACAAAATATTCTATACCTTGTATCTTAGAAAATAAATAGTTTTTTCTTGTTTTGCACAACTAAAATCAACCAAATTGTAATGACGTCTGAGACAATAATATAGAACCTTTGTACTAGCAACTTTCTAGAACATGTCAACTTTCTAAAACTTATCGTTTTTGAGATATATGCAAATCAATATTATTTTTCCCCATACAGAGCTGGCTCTGTTCGCTGCATACAGAGCTTAGCTCTGTTCTACCATACAGAGCAGGTAAGGAGTTTTTATTGAGCCTGTAGAGCTCGATGCGTCTCTGGTTGTTAGGTGGTGTAAATTTGTACATGAGGAATTTAGAGTTTCAATAATGTTTATTCATTGTAGATTACAATAGTTTTGATTGTTGACCGGTTAATTTGTAAACATGTCGCTGGTAAAAGCTACAAAAATTATCAGCTTGTAGAGTTTATGATAGAAAAAAACAACAAATCAAAATCAAACCGATTATATTAATATTACTCCGTGGTACGGTAATCGAAATGACAGTTTAAACGGTTTGTTATAACAAAGTTATATAGTGGAGTTATAAAAACTGATTTGAAACAAACTTATATAACTTCAATTCCAATGACAGCCTTCGTTGGAGTTAAGTTCTATAGCTAACAAAACAGACAGCAGCCTTCTTATTGACGCTTGGGCCAGCTTGTTTACTATGAAGCCCCTTAGAGAGATGTGGAAGCGCGCCTAGACCTGCCGTGGAGATAACAACAAATCGTCGAAGTCATCGGGTCGAATCTTGGGACAGAGGAAGTTCATCAAAAAAGGAAAATCTAAAAGTTCGCCATGCAGGGAATTTCACACTAATCACATGCGCGCCATGATTGTTTTTCTTTTTTTTCAATTTCGAATTATTTTAAATAAATCTTGCAGAAACAAGCGTACTTTTTTTATTAGCTTCGTCTTTGATTGAAATTCTAATAGGAAACGTTTGTTTACATGTAAGTTAGTCGACGGTTAGACAGCTGTTTTCTATCTAACTTTCCTTTCCAGTGTGCGCTTTGATTTGACAGCACAGCCGTGAACCACGCCCCCTTTTTCGTTGAATCTCTTGTTAGATGGCACAGTGTTGTCAAATACATTTGTACAACTTACTCTGATAGCTTGCATCTTATTCTGGCAAGTTATACAACAACAAAAAGTGCGCTTTTTCCAGTTCACAGGAGTTGTAGAACAAGTTGTGATAACGAAGCGGATTGGTTATACAACCAGTTAGGAAATACGTTTATCTGACAAAGTGTGTTGCTTGGGATGCCATTTTGCAATTCCGCTGTGAAACTGTAAACTTTTCCTGTCCTTCTGGAGAAACGAAACTACATACTTTTCCCTACCAAAAATAACAGAATGGATAATTAATACCTTTTAATACCGGGGCACTGGAATGGGTGCTGAAAAGTTGAACTTTTCAACACTTGCATCGAAAAGCAACATTTTATTTTTTGTGTTGAACGGTGGATTTTCTTAACACATGGATGTTTGACATAAAATTCTATTCAAGAAGTGTTTTTGTAAGCAACTCATTGCTAAACTTGATACTTTCAGCACTCGTCGTATTTACTCGTGATCAATTCGGGCTGAAAAAATCTTCTTTTTGCAACTTGTTGCATAAACTACTATTTCGTTTGACGCATGACATGGCTTTTACATTACGTCTATCAAAAATACAATTTTTATTATTTCCAAAGCATTGATGAAAGTGAAATTTTAATAGCTAACACTTTTGAATTCTAAAAAAGGCAGTGTTGCCAAAATGTTCGCAATTTTGATTAAATTATAATTTAATTTCGTCCAATTCCCACAAGAACAATAGCAAACTATTTCAATTCTTCAACGTTGGCAACGAAAATCCTCCGTTTCGAACGGCGCAAACTCACCCTCCAATTTGCCGAGTTCAGCAAAATGACCAACGACGTTCGTCAGTTCACTATTCCGTCTCAAGCAGTTCTCCAGGAAACTTCACAGCGAGGTGAGTAACACGACACCTCCAATTATTGCGCAACAAGTCAGGTGGAGGGAAGCGTTCTTTTCTTGTTCTTCGTTCAAACGATAATCCCAAAATAGTTTTAACATTTTTCCCGCTCTTTATTTCTTCTTGTTTTTACTTTCTTACCATTTCTCATCCAGTGTGTTTTTTTTATTGTACTGTTATTCGATTCTTGCTACAACATATCAATTTCACTATTGGGTTGATTCCGATTTTATGGGTTTTTTTCCCTTTTTTCAGTGGAATTTGGTTGAAGTTCTTTCGATTTGAGGGTTTTGCTGTTACAATCAATGCACGCTAAACGAGAAAGTTGTTTTTTTGTCTCTTCTATTGCAAATCAATACACCAACTTGTCTAACTTTTTTCTGAGTTCCAATCCGGTTCTTTCGAGTTCTTTTTGTTTGCTTCCGATCTGTGTTTTTGTTGTTGTTGTTTTGTTCTTTTAAAATATAGCCACTAATACAGCGGCACATTAACTGGCATTTTTTTTTTGTTTTGTTCAACTAGTTTCTTTTCTTCTGTTAGTAATATTACTTTAAAGTTGGTTTTTGTTTCTGTAATCACTAGATATATTCAAGTCAAATGTCTAAATTTCACCGACGAGTTGTTTTTTTTTGGTTTTTAATTTTTTGCTTTTTTTCTCTCTCACTAGACTACATTTTTAATAGCGATAAAATTTAATAAACTTTCGCGTTGTATCATTTTGTTTTTCTTCGCCTTGCAGATCATCTTTAATATATATTTCTGTACTGATTTCTAATACTTATTATTCATTAGCGATTTTGTTTGTTTTGCTATTTTGGGCTGATTTCTCTCACTAATAGGAAAAGCGGCATTGTTTTGTTTTTTTTGTTTGTGTATGTGTGTTTCTTGAGTTGGGGTGGTGATTTATGCGTTGGTAGAAGATAACTTAAAAAAGGTTAGGGTGATATTTACAACCAGATTCATGTTTTTGACGGTAAATTGTCACGGGTGCATTTTAAAACTTTGTTTCTGGCTGCATTTGAGATGTGCTTTTTGTTTGAAAAATGCTTTAAAAAAAGTTTGAGTTTATAAGAAATGCTGATATGCGCACTCAGTTTTGTGTGACCTTTAAAAAAACTCAGATTTTTCCAAGATTTCAACAAATTTTATCTTTCACTTATTTGTTTATACCCGTTAAAAGATGCTGTTTGATTGGTATTTCGTCTATCTGGTTTGTTATTCAATTTCAAGATTGTTAATGTTTATGTTATATTCTCATTTTTGTTTTCCAAGAGTAAGAGGGACAAAAATAATTGGAGATTTTTTTTCTAACCGGTGGCTTTTGTTCTTTTGATAATGTTGATTTATCTTCGATTTTGTCAAATCACGTTTTTTTGTTTGTTTTGACTTTCTCATAATTACTTCGATTATAGATTTTTTTTATTTATTTGTTAATAATTTTGCAAGATTTTGTTTTGTTCAATAGAGAGAGAATAGCTTCTTTTTATAGTTGTATAGCTAAAACAACAACCATGTACATGAATACTATCTGCATTGAATTTTCTCCTTCTTCATCATCTTCTTTGCACGGTAAAAATCACTCATTTTTGTTTTGTAACATCTTTGCCTCTTCTCTAAACTCCGCCCAGTTAAACAATCAAGTTTGTCAAATACATTCAAATATAACGGCTCGTTTCATGCTCGCTTTACCTTCTCGGAGCCTCGTGCTTCATCGCGTTGCTGTCAAAAATCGTTCCCCAGAAGCGCGCACGCGCGTCCACCGGCGAACGTCACTTTGACAGCTGTCAAAGGTGAACACTTTTGCGCGGGATTCCCCACTTTCAATTTAACTTTCTCTTGTTTTTAGACAGTTATGAAACGATACGTTGACAGTTCAAGGTTGACTGTTCAGTTTTGACAGCTTCCAAAACTATCAACTAACGATACCGTTTAAATGTCACATTTGATTTCTAAGCATTTCGCGATGACAGTTCTCCTCAAATCACTAATCACTTACACTTTGACGTTTCTTGCTTTGGTTGCATTCACCTAGAAAATTTTCACCAAGTTTTCGAGCATCTTGTTTTGACGTGACGCTTTGTGAGTGTGTGTAGATGTTTGTTATGCTTTCCAGTGTTGCTAGTATGCAGCTATTTTGTTAGTGTGTGTTACTTCAATATATTATGACATGAATGAATTTTAGTACTTCTTAACCTAGAACAGAAGCAATACTTAGACTTTATATTACCATTCACTGTTTACCGCTAGGTTATGTTCTGTTCCAATAAAGTGGTTACGAATACTTGTACGTCGATACTTTCATATATATAGTTTTACCCCCAAAAAATGCGATACGATAGAAGTGCGTAGAATGTACGCGTTTTTTTTACGTGTGTATGATGTAAAATTTACGTTCCAAGTACTTTTACAGGAACAGTTTACTTTATTTCCTGACTTTTGCGTTTAATTTTAGGTTTGCCTCGCAAGACAAATCGTGTTTTCTTTGTTTGTATTTTCCCCAAGTTGTCGATGCACTCAAGAAAACCACGTCACGTTGCATTCTAGCCAATAAAGTCGCTTACGTGCTAACATTCAGTACTTCCCAGTAACTATTTAGTGACATTTTCGGCTATATGATGATTACTTTATTATGTGCTTTGTTTTGATTAATCTTATGTTTACGAAAGGGAGAGTATACCCTTTCCAAATTAATGTTTATATTTTGTTCCACCATGCTAGCTGTCAAATGCGCACTTGTTTACATTGTCACCATTTTGTTTTTGTTGTCAAAGTACACATTTTGAGGTATCGAAATAATCATGTGCATTGAAAACTCAGATGAAAATCTACCCATTTCTTCTCAAATTTCTTAACTAAACTAGAGGAAAAGGTCGGAAAGAGCGAATGGTCGTTGAAGGTTATGTTGTTCAAAAAGGTTGACGCATTTTGATTTCTGTTGTTGTTGTTACAAGATTCGGGGCTCTTGGATGCGTCAACGTCGCTTCTGGACCGCTCTCTTTCTGATCCCTTCCGATCTCACGGCCAACTGTTCTGTTTTTGTTTTCGCTTCCAGAGAACTGTCATTGCGTGTGCTTTGTTTATAGATAAATTTCACCCCACGATTAGTCCTAGGGCATGGAGCGTAATCCCGGCGGAAATTTAATCGCATTTTCTCTTACTTTCAACATTTCTCAATCCCGCACTAAAACTGTCACTTTTGACAGCTGTCAACGCGACGTGCGTCGCGTTGCGCAGCGAACTTCTCATCTTTGTTTTGAACCATCTTTCCAAAGCCTACTGCTGCTGCTGCCGCAAACTGTTGAGCGCTCGCACCAAACACGAAATGTTGTGTAAAATTTACGTCGTTTACAGATAACCAAGCGTGGAGTACGTCTTGACGTACGGAGCTTCGTCCGCTGCCGATTCATCTCTGAAACGATCGTAAACGTCAGAATCAAACTGTCAATTTTGATGAGTCGAACTTACTCGTCATCCCAGGGGCACACGGCGTTGCCCTTCTTCTCGCTGTTCTCCTCTTCGCTTCGCTGTTGCTGCACCGCCTCCTTTTCCCCGCGTTCTTTGCGCTCCTTCCGCTTCCGGCGCTTGACCTGGTCCTCGATGATGACCACCGTTGCGCCGGCGGATGCTTCCGGTTCCTGTTCCTGGCGTTCGCGGGTCGTCACGTGCACCGTCACGGCGGTTTCCGTATGATCCGATGCCGTCGTTTCCTGCTCATCGTCCCCGGGGTCCATCTCGACTTCCGCAAGCGGAGCGATGGACGGGGCTGGAGTTGGAGCCGGAGCGACGCACCCGGGCGCCAGGTTGTCACCGTCCATCATGATGTCGTACTCGACCTGTTCCAGCGAGGACTGGTTCGGCTGGGAGAAGGACTCCGAGAAGTTGTCGTCCTCCGCCAGGGGAGACATGTCTTGCGGTGCCGGCGGATCCGGAAGTCGCGTGTATCCCATGCTTCCGGCATCGTCGTCCGCTTCCTCACTGGTGAAGTACACCTGTTGGGAAAGAAACACCAATTCAGGTTCCGGTGCGTCTTCCAACTCGCCTCGTACCTCTTCCGCTTCCCCGTGATCCTCATCGAGCGAGCGGTCCCCGGTGTTCCCCAGCGATCGCCTCCTCCGGCGATCTTCCTCTTCGGCTTCCGAATTGGCAAAGCAAACACTAATCGTAGGAGGCTGCTGCGGCTGCTGCTCGCAGACACTTCCCCTTCGTTGAGCTCCAGCTTCGACGCACAATCCCTGACCCTCACTTCCCGGCGTCACCGCCCGGGACTTGTTCACCACTTCACCACCACCATCACCACCCACTGGTGTAATGTTTGTTCTGGTTTGCGTGGCCACTGCGCACGTGCACTGCTCACTTGCACGTGTAATGTTTGTGTTCATTTCTACATCGGTTCTCGTAGTTTCCCCAACATCACTAGCCCTAGCACCGACTGCCGCCGCCTGCTCTTCCGCTGGTTCCTCCAGCTCGGAGATGCTTTCCTTCTTCTGCCGTGCCAGATTCTCGTCCGAGGCGGTGGGCGTCGCGCTCGAATCCTCCCGCTCCTCGAAGCTCGTCGACAGCGAGCTCTGGGAAACGTTCCGCGGATGGTCGAACGAACGCTGCTGCTGCAGGACCGGCGGTCCCGGCGGCGACTCGCCGCCCGAGTTGGCGCGCAGGGAGAATTGCAGGTCGGAGAGTCTGGAAGTTTGGGGTTGGTCATGAATCCTGGTGAACTTCGACCGCAAGTGTTGTGCTTACCTGGGAGCCATCGTCATGGACGCTCGCCGCTGTTCGGTCACCACCGGAGCGAGCCGCTTGGTGCTGTGGAAGTCGCCGTCCAGGGTGTTCTGGCGCAGGCCGCAGGACCGCTTCATGCGCTCTGACACCTCACTGATGTCGGACGCCGGTGCTTTCGGTTTGCTGGGGGCAGAATAGGTTAGGTTTTGAGATCGGTTGTCTAAGATTTACCAGCCAAGAGTGCCAAAGTCCTAGGAGTACCATAGTCCTAGGAGAACCGTTGTCCTACGAGAACCGGAGTCCTACGAGAACCGGAGTCCTACGAGAACCGGAGTCCTAGGAGTACCGGAGTCCTAGGAGTACCGGAGTCCTAGGAGTACCGGAGTCCTAGGAGTACCACAGTCCTAGGAGTACCAGTGTCCTTGGAGTACCAGAGTCCACCGAAATCCCATTCCTACCTTTCCGACGGCAGCTTGACGTCTCCGTCGTCCCACGGGCACACGGACACCGACACGGTGGACTCCTTCTCGGGTGGCTTCGCCGCCGTCGCCGTCGGGCTGTCCCAGGGACAAACCGCGCTGCTGCCTCCTGCGGACTCCAGCGTCACCTCGAGCGTCGTGCTCAGCGTCTTGCCGGTGACTTCCCTGTTTCGGAGACGGAGAGAGAGATCGTTGAGCGGAAAGGTTTGCCGGGACGGTACGGACGCAATGTTCGATCTACGATACCAACAGAGATGAGCGGTTGTGTTAGTGTGTTGTTTTGTTTGGAGGATTATTCTACACCACGACGGCGACGCGTACGTGTTAGTGGGTTTCATGTAGGTGTAAGTGTGACTGTTAGTGTAACTGCGGGGTTTTCTATACGATAGTATACTAAACTGTGAATCGAGAACAGCAATTACGTTATATGTTGATATTTGTATGGATGAATATGAAAAAAAAACACGCAAACACACACGCACGATTATTTTGGTATGTGTTAGCTCTGTGGCAAAGTCACCAAGAGGAGGGGGTCAGAACAGAGCGGCAACAGCAGCAACAGCAGCGAGTGGAGCGCGAATACTCTCAAAACAAACTGGAAGTCAAAATTGTGAGTGGTGGTGGTGAACACAGCAAATGAGACGCGCGCAAACATATACACAGAAAGGTGAATATAAACAAGGTTGACGTTTGGGTCAGTGTGAGGGAGAACAATAGGAGGATCGACTTGGAACGGTGGAATCGCGCACAAATGTGGTGTCAAATGACATTTGTTTTCCACTTGAGTTACACATTATTCTGAATTGGTTTTGCTGAAACATAAACACGAAAAGTGGTTCTAAGCTTATTTGCAAAAGGTGACCGCAGGGTGAACAAAACAAAAAGAAATCTGCGAATGATAAACATGAAAAGCTTGAAGTGTCGACCTGTACACGGTTTCAGTGTAGCAAAACCACATCGCCAAAAAAGGTAAATATTATGATCATATAACTAGACACCAAAAACGAAGTGTAAAAAGCGACTTCTCTGCTAAACGTCAGTTGATGATGACAGATTTGGACGTTAAGTACAGGTTAGATAAACTGTTTGTTTACACCTGGTCTTTGGCCTATTTTTGCTAGAATTTTCTGCGGTTGAAGTTTCAGTTTGACGTTTGAGTTTTAGACAAACGATTGGCTAGGGTGCTATAAACAAGGACAAACCAAAACAAAGGCGCGCCAACATAAACGTCAAAACAAAGCCGGGAATCAACCCGCCCGTGACGGACAGGACACAAAATGAGAGCGTGTACATATGAGTGTATGATTGTCAGAGAGAGCGAGTGACAGTTGTAGTAGAGGTGTTTAGATAAACTGGCAACTCCAACAACGGTCCATGGCCAAAATGAACAACGGCAGAAGAGTGAGGTGAGAAAAAGAGAGGGAGAGAGAGAGAGAGCGTGAAACGAGACAGTAAACCCCTTCACACGCACACACTCCAAAAGAAGACACAGCAAGAGAAACAGACAGCGAGAACAATAGAGGTTTCGTTTTTTTTGGTTTGGTTTAGAGAAGAGGAAGGGATTCCGAAACCGGCGCTTTTGGGTGTATTGCTTTGGTAGAGTGTCTTACTGCTTTCCGAATCTCTGTTCGTGTCCTGCCCGGCCGCCGCCGGCTGTCCCCGTACGGCATGTCCCCGCGGTAGATGGCCACACTGCCGGTCACAGAAACGAGAAAGAGAGAAGGTCCCGTGTTCATAACTCGACTCACTGACAAACCCCGCTACGCAACGTGTGACGGAACATCAACCTCACTCAAAAAAGAAAACGATCGCGTGGTTGTGTGATGACCCTGAGTTCCTACAGACAGCTACTTCCGGCCTTGAACCGTGCACGACTGGCAAGACTCACCTGTACGGGATGTCGCTGAGATTGCTTTGGCTATGAGAGTGTGGCACTTTGGTAGCGTCCTTGACCCCGCACACGGCCAGCTCGTGGGCCGATCCGGACAAGCTGCGATCGCTGCCGCGTCGCTTGGACAGACTGTTGATGTTGCCGGAGGTCGGACCGGAGGGCTGCAAAGCAACATGTAGCAAGGTCAGTCTAGAAACTTCAACCGGTCGTCGCCCGTCAAACCTACCTGCGTCAACAGCGACGGGTTGGGTGCGGTCGCCGTCGAGCCCTTCTTCTTGGCACCGCCGCCGAAGCCGAAGAAGCGCTTCTTGTGCGACGGCTGGATCGCGTTCGCCATCAGCGTTTTGTAGTGCTCGGACCGGACGAACCGCGGGTAGCAGTCCTTCTTCAGCAGCAGCATGTAGATGTGCTCGGCGGCGAGGTCGAACGCGAACCGGGACGGGTTCTTGAGGCCCTGCTGCACCTTCTCCATTGTTTTGCCGTCGATGTTGATCTCGCAGGGGGCGCCCGGCTCGAGGAATTCCCTGGAAAGGAAGAGGTAGAGATGATCATTCGGTGCAAGTGCCCTCGAAATGCCCACTACTCACTCGTAAATCTCCTTGACCTTCCGGAAGATCTGCGAATGCGACGACCGCCGCAGATCGTTCACCGCCATCCAGAACCGGATGTTTTCGTGCGAGTACTCCTTCTTCAGATACGCGGTAAACTCCTGCAGCCCGGTCGGGTCCGACACCACCTCCTCGATCGAGATGCCCCACCGCTTGACGCGCTTCTCCGTCGGAACCTCCACCACCGGACCGTTCATCTGCCAGAAGCTGACGTCTTCGGTGACCCACGGGTTCGACGGCAGCGGTGGGTTCATCATCGGGTCGTACTCGCTGAACGTTTCGTAGTAGGCGACGTTGCACTCGCATGCCTGCGACATCTTGACCCGGTTCCGGCCGAGGGACGCCTTCAGGATTTCCACCTCGCGCTGCCAGTCCTCGACGGTGCGCTTGCGGGGTTTGCCTTGGCGATCGCGCGACGGAATCGGGCACGACTCCAGCGGGGTGAACTGACCCGGGGAGGCCGGTGAACGCGCCAGTAGGCTCGCTCCTGCGAATCTCCCACGATCTTGTCGCCCTTTTGCGCTCCTTCGCCAGCCGGACCTGCTCCTCCGCCTGCATCGTGATAAAGTCCCACTTGCCCTTCAGGTTCTTGTGCAAACTGGCCAGCGCTTCCGCCTCGTAGTCCTCCAGCCCGTGGCGCTGCTTGTTCCGGAGGGAGCGCTTCGCCAGGTAGATCGCGTACTCGATCTGGTCCGGCGCCTTCTGCTGCCAGGGCCAGTAGTACGGCGTCTGGAAGCGGTACAGCGACGAGTCGTCCTTCACGACCAGCGTCTTGGTGTCCGACACGGGGAAAAAGTACCCGTGCATGCACAGCTGGTTGCTGATGTTCAGCGCTTCGGACTCCTCGATGCCGAGCCGCTCCATCAGCCACTCGATCAGGTCGTAACCTGGGGGCGAGAGATAGAGGGAGAAAACGTGAGCTGAAGAAACGTCTTGAGAGGAGGAACCTTACCCATGAAAGCGGAAGGAATCGAGGTGAGAAAAAGCTTCTGACTGCGCACGGGAACGCCCGCCTCCGGATCCTGCATCTCGCGCACCAGCCCCTCCATCTGGAAGATGAGAAAAAGGAAGTTGTAATTCAAAATCTATCATCGAACTATTCAACGGTCAGTTAGGTTTTACGCGGACTCGATTTGGAGGTTAGAAATTTGACAGCTTGGCTGCACTGTTTACATTTTTGCACGTGTGTCTCTGTAAAAATGTGTGTGCGTGTGCGCTCGTGACGTCACGCTGTAAAACCTAATTGAAAAGATCGGAAATTCACCACGGTCATTAAGTATTCACCACAGCTCGTTTACACGCGTTAGACAGTTGCTTGGAGCTGTTTGTACGCATACTACCAAACATTCAGTGCGGTACGCGGATTCACAACAAGATGGCTCTAGTGAGGATTAATCGATTGAGAAATAATTTCAGAAAAATCATCTGTTTGTCTCTGTCAGAAACCCAGCATCTTCAACAGGAGCTTGAATACATCTTCACAGCTCCAAAGTCGACTGAAGGGAGTTATCCGATTTTCGTTTTCGTTGGCACCGTCCCAACCCGTTGATGTATTGCTGGCTCTTTGCCGTGCTGGAAATCGTCAGCCAAGTTGAGAAAAGCAGATATTTTGAGCCGGTCGGTTTTTTTTATTGCAGCAGACTCCGATCTAGGTCAGGTGTTGAAGCGACTTTAATTAGTGAGAAGCTAGCAAAATATCTCGGCAAAACTGGCAACCTGTCACAAATGTCAGATCGTGCAAATCCTGACGTGTCCCGTCGTTGCAGATTAAGAACAGGAAATTCAAAACCCGACCAATCTCATCTAATCCTTATCCCTCATCCGGAAGCTCTTCCAGATATGCCTCCGATTATTCCGGAAGAGATGAAAACGACGACGACGACGAAGAATCACGAATGAAATTGTCGTTCGACCTAATTGGATTCTCTCCCTGGCCGCTTTCGAAACGTCACCCTATCATCCGTGCCGGGATTGCGACAAGTTCGACAAGTCGAAGAAGCCGAAAGAATCCAATTACGAAATGTTCAACCTTGCAACCTTAATCAGAAGCCTCGATTCAAAAGTGAAGCGGGGATAGAAGGGAGGAGTCTGAAAAGCAAATGAAAGGATTTTTTTTTCTGAGAAAAGTAATGACACAATGCGACAGAGAAAGAAGTTTTTTTTGTTACTAGACAAGCAAACCTCTGTGAATCTCCATAAATTTTCTCAACACTGCACGTTAGGGCGAATGTCCCTAATGTTGGACCTAAGTGTAATGGCCTCTACTGTTAGGATTGATGGGTGATTGTTTATAAATTTCAACACCTCATGGTTCCTGGTTTAGGACATTACAGCAAACATTCCTACTGTTGGATTTTTCACGAAAAAAATGGCAAATTTCGAGGGGACCTTTATTTCAAAAAACTTAATTTCACGGAAATTTCGCGGAACGTGAAAATATATAATAATACTTTTTAAGCTTCATTATACAGCAATTCCATTTGAAAAGAGCCTAAACCGAAAAAAATCACCGTACGGGCTCAAAAATATTTCTGGGCGTTTCTTGGCCTTGGCCAAAATGATTAGACCCTTTTTTTTGTTTGGCCATTAGGGTGACCTACATCGTGCTAGGGTGGTTCGAAAAATGGCAATTTTCGTCATTTTTAGTAAAAACCACTTTTTCAAAAAATCATATCTTCGTAATGGAAATACGAAACTTTTGGTATCCTAACATGTAAAAGGTCAAAGCTAAAATTCTTAACTTATCGCAGTTTTAGGGAAAAAAGTTGTTTTTTTGCCGATTTCGTAATTTTCCTGATTCAAAATACCCAGTTTTTATTTTCAAAAAAAATCATGTTTCGAACACGTACGGTTCGACATCGCCAATTTTTTTAAATGTTATGTGAAATTTTCGAGGAAGCCGATAAAAATATTTTCAGACATAGGCTTTTTGGTGCAGACACGATCAAAATGCCATTTTTGTTTTCACACGACTTTTTCAAATGTTAAGCTAGATTTTTGAAACTTCTTCCTATTTTTCTCAAATAGCCAAACTAACCACCTTTCTTTTGCGTCTAAGACAGCTTAAATCGTATAAAATGACGTGGAGATATGATTTTTTTTTTTTTTTTGAAAAAAGTGGTTTTGTGAAAAATGACCAAAATTGCCATTCTTCGAACCACCCTAGCACGATGTAGGTCACCCTAATGGCAGAACAAAAAAAAATCGGGTCTAATTATTTTGGCCAATGAACGCTCAGAAAAATTTTGAGCCCGATCGGAAAACCTTTTTTTCGGTTTAGGCTCTTTTCAAATGGAATTGCTGTATAGATATATTTTTTTATATATTTTAATTTGTCAACAAACTAAAAATATATTCACTAAATTTGAACATGACTCAAAAACAAACTATTCATAATTTCCAAAAAAGTTTCCAAGTTGTTTATGGATGGGCCAAGTAAAAATATTAATAGAGCAATTCCAGCTCAAAACAGGATTTTTCCTGGTACTTTTGTACCCGACCCTCTCCGATTTCAATGAAACTTTGTAGACATGTTATCCTAGGCCTATATAAGCCTTTTTTTTGTGTATATGGACATTTTAGAAGGGCGTAAGGTACTTAAATATTTTTGTATTTTGTAATTTAAAAATTACTGTATCTCGAAGTCGTCGCGTCGTATCAAAAAGTGGTCAAAGACAAACTTGTAGGAAATTGGACGGGCTTTCTGAAAAAAAAAAAAATACACTGAAACAAGAATACACGCCACATCTATGAGATTTTTTGGTTTTTAAGTCTAAAACTTAAATTTAAAGGTGATGTCATGTTTTTTTCTCGTTCAAAATTTTGAAGAAAATAAAATGTTACCAAAAGACTGACGAAAAATGCAGGATGGTATGTCTCTCCTAAAAAATACGAAATCATTTACTAAAACTGTTTTTTTTTTAAAGTGGTCCAAACGTCAAAAATTTTAATAACCAGTAGGGGGAATCGATTCTTCGGACATTTTTACATAAAAGTTTCCATATTGACCATTGTCCTATGTCCAATCCGTGTGAAGATACAGTGGCTTCAAAAATAAAAATGTTGAAAAAACGGGTTTTTTGGTGGTTTTTGACAATTTCCATATGACAGACTTGGTTTTTCAGTCTCGTAAATATTTTTACCGGAAAGCTCGTCCAATTTCCCATAAGTTTGTCCCATTGATACAGTAATTTTTAAATTACAAAATACAAAAATATTTAAATACCTTACGCCCTTCTCAAATGTTATTTTCGAGTACTATTGGCTCCATATACACAAAAATGGCTTATATAGGCCTAAGATAACATGTCTACAAAGTTTCATTGAAATCGGAGAGGTTCGGATACAGAACAAAAATTTTGAATATTTGAAAAGCAAAGCAATTCTTGTTATCTTTAAATTTTTTTTCTAGTTATTAAATTTTTTGTTATTTTTATTAAGACCGTTGCAAATATTTTTTTGAGGTTTATGCTCTTCTGATCAAATTCGAGGGCCTAGTTTGAATTTTTGTATATTTTTCTTAACTTCTTTGGTTTTTTTTTAATTTTTGATACAATTCTCAAATTGTTTCAAAAACATAAGTTATAGAACTTCCATGATCGAAGGGGTTGTAATCGAAAAGTCTCCCAGAGCCTCACACACGAGGTACTGAAGTTTTGCTTATTGAGCATTAATCGATCTACTTGCTTTAATCGCGGCGAGGTAAACGAAGTTTAGCTTTGTTCGCAGTTTGAATAACTGTTGTTGGCTGTGCTGATGATGTTGTTGGCGTCGATCAATTATGAGGAAAGCAATTTCCGTAACTCATATTTTTAAATTTAAATTGTTTAAAAACATATTTTATTTTTGTAATTTTTTTGGTTTTTATTTTTAATGTTTTCCGTAATTTTTCTCATTTTAAATTAACAAGTAAAAAAATATTAATATTAAAATGGCAAGCCATGGTTAAAACTGGTTATAACATTTGAATGACAAAAGTGTTTTAAAATGCTTTTTGAACCTGCCCAGATTTATTGCGATCTTGAGTTTTCAAAATATCAAAGTATTGGCGCAATTATTTTTTCTTGTCAAAAAAATCTTTTTGCAGTACGGAAGTAACGGAATTTCACAACCGGCTCCGTGGCTTAATGGTTACGGCTTCTGTCTCACAAGCAGAAGGTTCAGGGATCAAATCCCGGTCGGTACCTTTGAAATTTGGAATCAGTAATTTGAACTGTGAATAAGAACAAAAACGAAATTGAATTAGGCGAGATTCGAACTCACACCTCTGGATTGATGGTCTGGGACGCTAAGCAGTCGGCCATCAGAAGGTTTACACACTCTATCAGTGAATTGATCCGTAGTGTAGAAACATGTTATCTTCTTATATTAAATACGCGCTGATCCCTGATTTGCCTGACGGGATTGGAAGTCTAAATATAGATCGAGTTTCCTTCAGATGCTTGCTTCTATGTTTAGGCGGGGCCGAACAATGCCCAACGACCTCGGAATTGGACCGCAAGGAGCTCTGTCATTCTGAAATGGGTCGTTGGAAGCAACGCGAGGGCTATCACCACCTAATACCCGGGACTGATATAAGCTGTATCAGCATTCGGCATATACAAAGTCTGATACAAATTATACTTTCCCATAATTTCGCTACCGGTTAGCGGGTATTGGATTGGACCACACACACACACACACACACGGAAGTAACGGAATTTCACAAAAATAAATATTGTTGGCAACATAAACTTTTTTTTTATTAATGTTTTTAACGAATCTTATTTTTTTAATTTCCCCTTATTAATTTTTTTTTAATTTGTTTTTATATATTTTTAAACTTTTTTTCCGTGCTTCATTTCATTTTTGCATGCATAATACCATTTGACACGGTTGTTAACAGGCTGAATAACGGGTAGCAAAGTGAAATCGCTAATTTTGGTCTGCGTTACGTAATAAAAGAACGATCCCTTACTGTTGGACATTTGGATATTGGTAACTTAATCTGGAAAGTAGGGGTCCCTACTGTTGGACATTAGCGTAATAGTAATTACAGTTTTACCATAACTGTTACTTATTTTTGACATTTAATTAGGGTTTTTTTTTTTAATTTTGGACTCTAGGTTAAAAATTCCTACAATTCGTAATGTAGGTAAATAACCCTACTGTTGGACATGATGTAGAATGAATGAAGATTGCAAGTGTTGAACAAATATTTCCTATGTTATGGTAACAAGAGTAATGTTCTGAACATTGGTGTAAAGGGAAGACAGTGTAGCTTAAAAACAAAATGTCCATCTGTGTTCTCCCTACAGAATACCCTCCTCAAATAATGTTTGTTTCCTCACTCAATTCATCAACATAATCAACATTACTCGAAATTTCCATCAAGAAAAGCCGAGACAACCCCCGAAGGTGGTGCCACCATTTCGAAACCACACAGATTTTATGGAAATTAGTGTGCAAATGATACACAGAACCACACCTTAAAAATGTCCTGAACGGAATGGCGGGGTGGCTGGTAGTAGCGGGCGGTCGTAAAACTGATTTCGGCGAATCACTTCGGGTGAGAATTTAATCAGTGCCAAGCTTATAGGGAAACAGCAAAACGCAACAAAAATAACAACAACAACAACAAGTCTCGAAATGTGAAGAGTTCGGAACGAAAGTGATCAGAATAATCTACCGAGTGATGCTGATTGCTGCTGAAACGATAATTCGGTTTTGGTGTTGTTTTGGATGACGATGAATTGGTTTAAGTTGGTTGGCTTTAAGACTTGTTTTTGGTTTAAATTTGGTTTTGCTGGATTTTCATCATGTCTTGATGATGATTTTTACTTAAGTTTAAGATCATAATTGTGTCAAATGTTTGGAATAGATGGTTATTCAACAATGTTCTTTGTCAAATTGGTCATGTCTATAACATAACAACCGGCACTTTGTTTCAGGCTTATGTTTTTATATTTAAGTCTTCAAATCTTGTTCTCAATTTTCATCTTCAACTTTTTTGTTTTCTATTTTTAATTTCAGATTGTATAATTGTATATTAATGTAATGTTAAACTTTCAAACTTAGATTATGATTTTTAAAAATAAAAATTAACCAAAATAACATAGCCTGAAGCCACATTATTTCAACAGCAAAATTTCCCTTACACGAAACAAAGAGAAACATAGTCACAAAACAAAACCTAATTTCCATAATTTGCCCTTTGGTCACGACTTCCGACCAGGTGAACCAATTTCGTCCCGAGAAGATAAGCCCGGACTAAGCAAATAATCATCCTGCAGAACGATCATATCCACCCCGTGGTGGTGTAACCCTAATCCTGTCATCGCAATTTTGCCTGTTCACACTATTATAATATTGCTTGCGACACAGGCAAAAGACCAGAAGCTCGTGCTGCAGGCTAACATTGATAGAATCATGTCGAGATGTAACGATATTTGGTTTAGTTGATTGGTACACAGTAAAAAAAGTATTTAAAGCTATTTTTTGAGTAAATATTCTTGATGCTTTCGAAATTGTTCCAAGCGTTTCACCACCTTCTCATATTTTTCTGGGAATTTTTCTAGTAAGTCAATTGAATTAGATCCACATCGATGCGTTTCATGCGTGTTTCAATCCACACTGTACAGAATTAGTTTGTCTGCTTTTTTTCCTTACTCTCACAAAAAAATGTACGAGGAAACTTTGCCATGTCGGAAATGAACTTGACTGCCAGAATTTAAGAGAGGCAAAACTTGAAAAGAGGTTTCACTCTCATATTCAGTTGCAATATCAAACTTCAAGGAAAGGGGTCTTACTTGTGGCTTTTACAAACTTTTAAATTAGAATTTGAAAGTTATACACGTTCATGGAGCAGACGAAATACCACAAAGTAACTTCAACGTCAAGCAGAACTCGGGTTGCGTGTGGAGTTATTCCGTCCATTCGGGCTTATTACGTTAAGCGTCGATGATGGTGCCGGTCAGATAGCCCACAGTTATCGAGCAGAAATCAACATTCCAGTCCACGCTTTGGCAGCTCACCGCCACAATCGAAATGCCCCATTAGCGGCTCGTAAATGCTCACCGTTGAACGCATGGCTGCGATTATTGAAGGGAGTCCGACTAATCGAGCGACTAATCCGACAAATCGAGTGGGTAATTGACTAAAAAAATTGTTTAAACTGAGATGTTCAATAAAAACCAAAAAAAGCTCCGTGACACAGCCTGAAAATTGCTGTAAGTGCGACAGTTGGTCAAAGCGATCTCAGGTCAGAACGCGTTTGACACACGTACGCACCGACATCGATTACCGTATACCTGTCAGTATAACCCGCGATTTCTGCAGCCAAATTCAACCAAACTTTGAGACAATGCACAGACTAGTCAACTAAACGAAACGGGTTTTTGTTTACATTGCGTGCTCTTGTTTGTTTATTCAAGGTCAAACATTGGAACGCGTTTTTCCAGGAAAGTCAAAAAGTGACTTGCGGCAAGATCGTCCCGGATCACACTTAAATATATGCAAACAATGTCCTTATAGTTGGTTAGGTAATTAAAAGACCTTTCCAAGGAGTGCAAAATATTGAACTCGAGTTAAGACCAGTTAAGTTATATATCAAATCAAATCAAATTATTCGCTCTACAGCATTGCCTTGGCGTTCTCGATTACGAGATTCCTACTCGAAACTAAGCGTCCGAAGGTTTGATTGTTGAGGCAATTGCAAACCTCTTTTTACAGCTTAGCTACTTTTAAAGACGTCTGTTCAGGTTGAAGGCTTTATTGAGAATGATCCTAAAGTTACAATGTTGGGACCTCAATAGCTTAGTCATAGCTTGCTAAGTCATAGACTACTTAAATCTTAGCTAAGCTAGTATATTACAACGTTTCTTTGCTTCTTGACAAAACTTGCTCGGTCCGACTTCGAGACGAACCAGTAGCTTGTCCAACAAAAACTTCTTCACAACTTCTTGACCGGCCAGAACCAACTTCAGCTTGATCTCCGCAATCTTGATTAGTCAGAGGAGGAAATTCTTCTCCGATATCCTCTGACTGTTCTTCTTGGGATGGCTTATAGCTTCGCAGGAACATGACTTCTATCCCACTTCTGAACTTTTAAAGACGTCTGTTCAGGTTGAAGGCTTTATTGAGAATGATCCTAAAGTTACAATGTTGGGACCTCAATAGCTTAGTCATAGCTTGCTAAGTCATAGACTACTTAAATCTTAGCTAAGCTAGTATATTACAACAGCTTCCATCCACCCCGGGATTTGAACTGACGACCTTTGGATTGTGAGTCCAACTGCCTACCAGCGACTACACCGAGACAGGACCCAGAGAGATGACTCCTACACCTGGACTGAGCTAACGACCTAACCATTAGGTTAGTCCGGGGCTAAGATTTACTTCCCGTCCGACGGAAGGCGTGATCAGACAAATCTCGTCTCAAAATTTGCCACCGGGACCTTCTGGACCTTCCAGGCCGACTGGGTGAGAGGCAACCACGCTTACCTCTAAACCACGGTTCCGGCAATAATATGTGCAAGTTATATATGTGTACTTTAAAAATGCAAAAGGTCGAAAGACAAAAGGTCGAATCGACAAAAGGTAGAATGAGCAAAAGGTCGAAAATGGACAAAAGGTCGAATGGACAAAACGCCGAAAAGGCAAAAGGTCGAATGTGAAAAAATAAAACAAGGGTACTTCTCTACCAACTCACACGAAATCGGGAAAAGTTGCCCCGACCTCTCTTCGATTTGCGTGAAACTTTGTCCTAAGGGGTAACTTTTGTCCCTGATCACAAATCCGAGGTCCGTTTTTTGATACCTCGTGACGGAGGGGCGGTACGACCCCTTCCATTTTTGATAATGCGAAAAAAGAGGTGTTTTTCAATAATTTGCAGCCTGAAACGGTGATGAGATAGAAAATTAGTGTCAAAGATACATTTATGTAAAATTAGACGCCCGATTTGATGGCGTACTCAGATTTTCGAAAAAACGTATTTTTCATCGAAAAAAAACACTAAAATTTTTTAAAAACTCTACCATTTTTCGTTACTTGATTGTAAGATTTTTTGGAACATGTCATTTTAAGGGAAATTTAATGTACTTTTTGAATCTATATTGACCCGATAGGGTCATTTTTTCATTCAGAACTAAAATTTTCATTTTAAAATTTCGTGTTTTTTCTGGCTTTGCAGGGTTAGTTTTTAGAGTGCAATAATGTTCTATTAAGTTGTAGAGCAGACAATTAAATTACATTAAATTTCCCTTAAAATTATATGTTCCAAAAATTTTTACAATCAAGTAACGGAAAATGGTAGAGTTTTAAAAACTTTTTAGTGTTTTTTTCGAAACTCTGAGTACGCCATCAAATCGGGCGTCTATACATAAAAGACTCTATTGATTTGATTTGATGTGATAACCAACAGGGCCACAAGGATGACCTACGTAGCGGTTGCCTAGAGTTACAGAATTACAGTTAAAATTACTGCCGTATGAAGAGCCAAAAGGGGATGGTTGGACGCGAACAAGCAAAATCACTCAAGGTGTCCTCAGGGGATAAGAATCTCCTTCCGACAGTAACCTCCAATGATTCCGAAAAAAGTTGAAAAAAGCTGAAAAACAGGGCTCGCACCCAGTTGGGGGCCTAAAAGGGCGCGACAGACAGCTGGAAACTGACAGAGGTCAATGGATGTAGTAATTAGACAATTCTTAAGAATTGTATAATTAGTAAACTATTTCCTACTTGTGACGTAGTGTTGGTCTTCCACCATCCACATCCAGTCTCCGCCATTCAAGCAAACTATCCACTGCCCTGATTCTCCCTCCCCAATCCCCGGCTTTGATTCTAGCTACTGATAAAAAGGAAAATCATAGATGAGAAAAGGTCAATGCGGATGGAGAGCAAATCGAGCTCAGTATCCCCTCACAAAGACTGGTAGTAAGCGTGAAAAAAATAATAAAAAAAATATGAAGATAGACTAGAAGAAAAATGAAAAGATAGTTTGTTAATGCGGATGGATCGATGATCCCCTCACAAGGACATAAAAGAGACAGGTGGTGGGGATAGCAAAAGAAAAACAGAAAATCAGGAATAAGAAAAAGTCGATGAAAATGGAGAGCAAATTAAACTCACAAGTTTAAAACTAGTTAAGTATTCAAGTACTTTAAATACTTTTAATCATTTAAATACTTTAAACCATTTTTTCATCGCTGTATTTGATTGTGATTACCCGCGAGTTTGCTTCTCCAGCATGCCAAAGGCCGGCAGTTCGAGTGCGGCCTCGAAAAACCCGCGAAGTTCGTATACCGGCCGTATGCAAAAAGGTAAACAAACCAACGCCGTGTCGGCCGCCATCGCGAAGGAGACCGTCAGCACAGATGGAATCGATAAAAAGTTGCTACATCCCGGATATGTTCCGAATCACCAGTGCGAACCCGTTCCGGTACTTCCGGTGCCACAACCAGTGGCACATCAACATCCGCCAACATCCCCATCAGGAACGAGTTCCAGATGCTGAGCGACGACGAAGAAAACAACAACACCGACGGCAGCAGCACTACCGACGACGATGATGGTCGTGCACGGAAAAAAGTGTCGACGTCAAAAAAGAACAATTCTCCTCCAATTTTTGTTTTGGACACGTTGGCGGACGATGCTGACGAGTTGCTGGAAGGCCTCGGATATTGTCTGAAAAGTCGGCAGTGCAAGTGATCACACTGAATAAAAAGAACTTCCACCTGGTGTTTGAAGAATTGAAGCGTAGCAACTTCAACTTCTACACATTCATCCCCGAGAAGCCCCCTGTTAAGGTCGTCTTGCAGGGTTATCAAGACCTTCCGATCTCTGACCTAAAGTAGCACCTTTCGGACGCCGGAATAAAACAGTGGGAGATAAAAGTGCTCTCGCGCAAGACAACTGTTACAGGTACACACACACTGTACCTGCTGTACTTCGACCGCGGCACCTTCAATATCCAAGACCTGCGGCGGACGAAGACACTGGACGGTTTTTGGGTAAACTGGCGGTTTTACACCAAGAACCCGACGGACGTAGCGCAATGCCACCGTTGCCAGAAATTCGGCCACGGCTCGCGGAACTGCAACCTCCGGCCCCGCTGCGTGAAGTGCGGTGAGTCACACCTCTCGGAGGCGTGCGCAATCCCATGAAAGGCGGACTTGTGGGACAACGCAGAACAAACCAAATCGCGCGTGTAGTGCGCGAACTGTGACGGTAACCATACCGGTAATTACCGCGGATGCGTCGCGCGCAAGTCCTACCTCGAAGAGCAGGAAAAGGGGAAGAAGAAAGCAGCAGCGTCCCACCCTCCT
Organism: Culex quinquefasciatus; assembly: GCF_015732765.1. Classification (NCBI taxonomy): domain Eukaryota; kingdom Metazoa; phylum Arthropoda; class Insecta; order Diptera; family Culicidae; genus Culex; species Culex quinquefasciatus. The sequence goes on from NC_051861.1 coordinate 94,391,441, forward strand.
CAGCGAAGTACGAGCGCAGCCCTTCCTGCAGCTGGCCAGCGTACGGTTCCAGCGGACAACCCAGCGTTTCCTCCCGGATGGGGGCGGTCGTTTGCAAGCGTGGTCACTGCCGGTAGCGGCGATGCGGCCCAGCAAGGAGTCATCGGGGAAGATCTCTTTACACTCCCGGTGTTTTTTGCTCTCGCGGGGGAGATGATGACGCGATTTCGGACCAGCCGTAACAAGGCGGAACAATTCCTGGCCCTCGGGGAGCTGATGATAAAGCACATCTACAATAGATAAAAAAAACTGTGATCTAGAGTAAGCTTTTTTCTATCTCTATCCCCTTTCTTTTGCAATTTTAGTAAGTTTATTCTATATTTTTTCTGACTCTTGGTAATCTCTTAGTTGTAAGTAATAATCGTTCCAAAATGGAATGAGATTCAACACACGGAAAGGAACTCCAAAACTCTGTTATGAACTGCAAAAGAACTTATTGTAACATGATTATTCACTAATTAAACCGAATTGAATTAAATTGAAAAAATACTTTAAAGACAATATTAAAATATAATATTAAGGGGGCATTTAAGGGTTAAAATTTTATTTTTATTGATTTATTCGACAATTTTATATAAAATGCAACCTGTAGAAAGTCATTTGCTCAAATAATTGCAAAATTATGATTAAAAGAAAAAAAGTTTTTTAGATAATCGCCAAAAAGAGTGCGGTGAGATTTCTGTTAACGTGAAGCCTTCCACCATTGTCATATTTTTTCGTTCAAAGATATGAATTTTGCGTCGCTTTCAATATTGTGTCAAAATTCCTTCTACAAGTTGTTTAGAATAGTGCCCAACGCATGCTGATTTCTTTTGGTAACAATTATCCCATTCCTTGCAAAGTAATGGAAATCGTCATTAATAAATGATTGTTAACTAGGACGTCAATGATTGTACTATACAATTATATGAATTTTGGAACATATTTGATTTAGACCAAAAATTCTTTCAGTGGCTTCAAGTAGGCAACAACCGGCACATGCTGATTCATTTTGGTGCAGAAATTTGTTAAATTTAAATCAATACAGAGAATTTTAGAGTGATGATCAATTTTCTTCGAAAATTATCAACGGTTTCACCTTAACGTTGATGATAGATGAAAGTTCCCTCCATGTTTGGTCTGAATCGGTGAAGGCCGAGTGCTAAAGAGTACCCAGTTGATGTTGATACGGAATGACTCATATACGAGCTTGCTGCTAAGTCTGTTATATAGTAATTTTTTGTTGTTGTAGTAAATCCACTGTCACAGTACCTTTTTATTCCTGTGCATCCAGAGCAATGAAAATTGTCTGAAAATCGGTAGGTAGGGGAACAGCATCTAATTCCAGCGTGCCTCTAATGTTGGCAGGTCAGAACTTTGACATTAAATTAAAACTAATCAAAAGCGTTTTCAACTGAACTCGAGTGATAAATAGCTCAATAAGAAGTGAGCAAGCAAGTTTCTATCAAAAGTTTTGCAAAATTAGTTGTTTAAATAGTGAAAATCAGCAAATTGGATGGAGTTAGGAGCGAGTGCTTAACCTGCCAAACATACGAGAATCTTCCCTACATCCTTTTTGTCCGTAAAAAAAATTAATTTACATTGGTAAAGGAGAGGTATATCAGAAACGAGGTAAATTCGTCTGATACAAAGATTATCACAAACTTTTCCACCATAACTAACTTCGATTTCTCGAACGTAGCAAAAATCCCTTTCGGATTACCATTTTTCTGCTCTCTAAAAGGGTACAAACAGAATAAATTTTGAACGCCCACCACCACAATGTCCTCATAGTGGCAAAACATTTATCCAACACTACAATTCAAGGCAAAAAACAGCTCCTTCCCCCCACCAACACCCACGCAGCTGTCAATTTTCCCAAAACCAAAAAGCCAGCATCAATATTTCTCATTTTCCCCAATTAGATTCGCCACAGTAAGTCTGTCCCTGGGTGGGGGGGAGAAGGGAGTGACTCCGAACCTCATGAAAGAGCCGATATAAATTACCTGCCGCAGAGACGTGACCGCAATGGAAAACCCGATTCGGTTCGATCCGGGGATTGTCACCACACCGAGTTCGGTTGTAATTCGAGCCAAATAAGCCAAAATGGCCCCAACCGTTTGCGGGGGAGGGAGAGATCGAAAGTTTTCCCGCCGACAGTTTTTGTCTTGTTTTCTTATTCTTTTTTTTTTTATTTATGGATACTTTTTCATTTGGTTCGGGGGAATGGTGGACGAGATCGGTGCCAGGATGGCGATAAACTTGGAACACCTTCTGGAAAGAGGACTCCCGTGGGGGAAAGACTTGCTGAGGGGCATGACGAGAGACCAAGGGGGAGTTGTTTTTCGGCAACAACCTTTCCGATTGACACCGTGGGAGTTTCGGGGAAGTTTAAGCGAGAGAAAGTTTGTCGTTTTCAGTTATGTTTCCTGGAAATATTTGACTTTGAGCATAGATCAAGGAGATAAGTAATTGGAAATCAATTACTTTGACGAATTATATTGCCGGATTTTACCGGAATTTTTGCTGTGTTGAGTGTTAAAATGTCATCAAATATAACATTTATTCAAATAAAACTTTTACCCTATATTTTTTTAATTATCCTGTCAACCATTTTTCATCGCCAACATTCCTGACCCATGCAGGAAATTTATTGTCTGCGGTGATCTCTCGCCCAACCAAATTTAAGGTCCAGCCCAAAACTGCGGACACATTTATTTAATTTGTCACTCAAAATTCCGCGCGCATCCGAAATAAAACTTTCCCACCAAACAAACGACAACAAATTTCCCGTTGGCCACTTCGGCGGGGAGGAAAAACCCAGTCCAGGAAAAGTTTTGTTCGCCGGCCGGTGAACGGACGATAATGAGAAGAATTTCAATTTAAATGATTTATCGCGCGTTAATTATTCACACCCACCTCCCCACCAGCAGTACTACAAATGGGTGGGGGGGAAACAGGAGGAAAACAATCTATTGAGAGAGTTTTCCACGGAGGAGGGAGGAGGTAACTGGGACACGCAGCGTTCTGGATTGGGTGCTAAATTAGCACGGTTTTTTTTTTGTGAAAGTTTGATTTATTCGCGAGCGGAAAAGTGGGAAATTGTTAGTAATTGCAATGGGGTCCAAGGGAGCCAGAAATCAGTCTTTTTGTATTTTTTTTATCAAAAACTTATTTTATTAAGTTGCTTGGACCCGATTAGACCGAGTCAGCTGACGTAATGACATTTTTCTTATAGCTTATAGTAATTACAGACATTCTTTATTTTAGTTTTGTTTTTATTTGTCTCAAACTTTGTAGCGGAGCAATTCTCTACAAAATGGGCCGATTTCATGAATTTAAAATACCGTCACAAGGGATGAAATTGGGTCTGGGATGTGAGATTAGGTCATACAAATATCAGCATTTTTGTGCGTCCCAATGTCACCCCTGATGACGGTTGACCGAAACATTTCGAGAAGCTTTCTGATGACTAATGAAGGCGTTTTAAATCATACTAGTTTCCATACAATTTCGACAGCTGTCCACTAAGGTAACATTTTTTTTGAAAATCTTAAGAGATACCCCCCTGGTTCAATTCCTTAGGTAAAAATAAATAACTGTGCAAATTTTGAGCCAATTCGCTTAAGGTATAAGGGTCGCTTTTTATCGTTGAAGATTTGTATGGGAAATCCGCAAAAATGTATAAGGAAGAGCAAAAAATTCAAAATTCCACCAAAAGGTGGCGTTAAACATGTCGAATCATTGGCAAGTGTGAGATTCTTGAGTAACTTTTTTTTCCTTTTGATCATAACATTGCAACTTTTTGAGCAAAAGACTTTTCCCAGTTTGCATTTCATAGGAAATTGTCCGAGAAATTCGACAACTGAAACTTTTTTGTTGCCTTCGGTATGCCCAAAGAAGCCATTTTTCAAGATTAGTTTGTCCATATAATTTTCCATACAAATTTGGCAGCTGTCCATACAAAAATGATTGATGAAAATTCAAAAATCTGTATCTTTTGAAAGATTTTTTTGATCGATTTGGTGTCTTCGGCATAGTTGTTGGTTTGGATAAGGGCTACACAAAAAAAAAGTTAACACGGTAATTTTTTTTTGTGAATTTTAATTTCACTTTTCGTTACAAAAACTTGATTTGCAAAAAACACTATTTTATTTTTTTATTTTCTGATGTGTTTTACTGCCCATGTTCGCATAAATGTCCCATATGCAAAAACAGCAAGCTGAGAAAAACGCATTTGAAGTTTGTCCCATACATAAGGCTACGTGTCAAGTTTTCGCGAAAAAACTGGATTTCCTCCTGATATCTAGAACAAAGTACTGGATGTTATAGGCTCTTTTGAAAGAGCACACTGCGTCAATAACTCGAAATCGATGAAAATGCATATGGGACATTTATGCAATCAGGGGCAGTTTAGGGGACATCAAATGCCTCCTTTTCAGAAATTTCAAGGTTCTGCTAAAAATCTTTAACCGAGTTATGATTTTTTTAATCAATGCTGATTTTTTTTAAATCGAAATATAGGTCGCACAAACTTTGCAACTTTATTTTTCGATGTAACATCGAATTTGCAATCAAAAAGTACCTTAGTTAAATTTTGATAAAGTGCACAGTTTTCAAGTTATAACCATTTCAGGGTAACTTTTTTTGGAAATAGCCGCGGATATTCATTTTTTAAACTTAGTGCCCATGTTTGCCCACTTTAAAAAAAATATTTTTGAAAACCTGAGAAAATTCTCTGTATTTAGCTTTATTGAATTTTGTTGATACGACCTATAGTTGCTGAGATATTACCATGCAAAGGTTGTTTGGGTGAGACTTAGAAAACATCAATTTTCCTGTTTTTAAACCTTTGCATGGCAATATCTCAGCAACTAAGGGTCGTATCAACAATGCTCCTACAACTTTGCCGAAGACACCAAATCAATCAAAAAAGTCCTTCAAAAGACACAGATATTTTAATGTTCATGTCATCATATGGTCAGCTGCCAAATTTGTATGGAAAATTATATGGGCATACCGAAGGCACAACAAAAATTTCAGCCGGATTCAAAAATACAATAATAAGAAAAAACGATTTCGTAGAGAATTGTTCTAAAGTAGAATTAAGGATAATGATGTGTTTTTTTTGTTTTGTACCAATTTTATTTAAAGTTGTTGAGCTTTATTTATTGAAACCAAACCTACGTTTAAAATGACTTCTCTACCTTGAAATCCAATGAGTTTATTGATTTATTTAAAATTTCACATTAATATCTCTGTTCAACATTTTTATCCACCCAAATGGTAGTTGCATTATTTTGCAGCAAATCTGCATGATTCCTTTGCTCATACATTTTTGCAGTATGTAAAAAAAGTATTTACACCCTTTGGACACAATACATTTTTTGTGATGTAACGTGTAAACAAATTAAAGTTTGACAGAAGCCTAGTACTACGTTTTGTTCAGAAACTCATGCCAAATATTTTGCTACAAAAAGCTCATGAAAAGATGTTTTCCCTAAAAAGTTATAAAACAAATACTATTACAGAAATAAAAAAATGCAAAAAAAGTTGGAACACCTTTCGAAAAATTGACATAAATAAAGTTATTTGTAGACAAATCACCATAAATCCAGTCTCCCAACTCCAAATAGGCATCCTTAACTGATTAAAAAAATAATTTGGATTGAATATAAATTTTACTAACTACTTAGTATAAAAGTGTATATAAATCTGGAAATTCGTTATAGATAATTCTTCAAACTTTTAATTTAACTAAATGTCAATAAATTATCATAGAATTGCTAAATAAACATTTTGGAGTGGGTATAACACCGGTTTGGGGGTCTTTGTATCGATAGAAAAGATTTTTCGTTGGAATTTTGTACCAACCCGGAATTACGTCGTCAGATTCCACCGGCATCCGAACCGGTCCACGATTCACAAGTCAACCTATGTGGAATCGGAAAGGGCATAAAATTCCCGATCTTTTGATACCTACACATCTAGGCGTTTTTGAAAATGTTGAAAATTTATTTGATTTTATCACCATTCTTCCCTTAAGATTAACTGATTCCTACCCAAGTAACATTTTTAAACCAACTAGCCACCACCAAGTTTTATTAAGGGTTTATTGTAGCATCTTGATTGCCTAATAGTTTTATTTGGGCATTCACCGCATCCAACAAGCAAGAGCTAATTAATAGGTTCTAACAGGGTTTTATGCCTCGGACATAAAACCGTGTTTAAATAAAAGCCGACTGGCTTTCAATAAGGTTTTATGAAAGTTTTAACAGAGGCTTGAAAACCAGATGGCAATGCCATGCCAAACAGTTTTATCGCATGCTTTGTTAAAACCTAGGGTGTTGCGTAGCTGTCAAGTGCCATTAGGCATGTAAAAAGCTCACTTAAAACCATAAGCTCCTTAAAGAGCATTTATCGCGGCCAAATAGCAGTGCATAAATATGGCGCTAGACGCGTGTTCTGATTGAATATGATTGACCACCATCTTGGTTGAAAAAATAGAAAACTGAAAAATTTGATTTAAATTTGATGAAAACACACATTTATGCTGAATTTCTGGTATGATTTATATAGCGATAGATGTTTAAAAATATTTTGAACATTTTTTTCAATGAATTGCAATAAAATATTTTTTAACATTAAACACTATGATTACAAAATATTGATTTTTGATGAAGCGAGTTGAATTTTTTGGCTCTATCTCCCCTACATGTATCAATAAAATTTCAACCGCAGCTGAATTTGAGTCATCAATTGTGATAAATAAGCTTTCAAATTATTTGGATTAGCTCTAATATCTATTATTTATCATCGCCATTTTTGACAACCATCTCCATAATTTCATTTGGCAAGACGAAGACTTAATTTTGCCAAAATAAAACCTATTTGGCATAAGACGTTTGAAGACGTATGAAATGTCATTTTTCCATAACTCCTGACTAGGTTTTAACAAAGGTTTTATCAAGGCTTTGAGGATGTTGTTAGGATTCAGTTGTAAAGCCTTGAACTCCTATGTAGGTTTTATAAATAGGCCGTAACAACCTTTTGCGGAGGTCCTTTTGGGTTTTAAGTGGGGTTTATCAAGGTTCTGGGGAGTTTGTTACGACTAAGGGGTTTTAATGTTGGTTTTGGCTGATAGGTTTTATAGCGGTTGTGACAGCTTTGATAAAGCCTAAAATGTTACTTGGGTAAGAAATGCTAAATTTATGCACATTATAATAATTTCAAAATTTCCTACAAATTTACTGTATTTAAAATTATTAAAACGTTATTATAATTATCGAGTAATCTTAAAATCTAATCTAAGTTCTCAAAAACATATACAACCCAAGTAACATTTTTTCCAGGAGTTCTACAAGAGCTCTTCAAGATAGCTACAGCATAGCAGTTTGGACCGCGGTAGGATGAAATTCTCTTCAAAACTTCTTCAGGAGTTTGGAAGAGTACTTGAAGAGAGTTTTATCCTACCGCGGTCCAAACTGCTATGCTGTAGCTATCTTGAAGAGCTCTTGTAGAACTCCTGGAAAAAAATGTTACTTGGGAATGCATGATTCTCGCTGAATGTTGTGCCATTTTTGTGATAGTTAAGATTCTTCCAAAAATTTGCGAAAATTCAAATTAGATCATATAAAAAATCTTTCTAAAGTTGCACGTCCTTATCCGTTTCTGTGGTCTCAAAAATCAAATTTGCAAAAATTATTAAAGTGCAAAAATAAACGCTGTTAAATGAATTCTCAATACAAAAATTACAAAATATATATCAAGCGTAAATTTGTTGAACATGCTTTGGCTCAATAAACTAATAAATTTGCTGAATTTCTTCAAAAAACCTATGTTTTAGGCAATTTTGGAAAGGAAATTTGAAGAGATGATTTTTTTTAACCGTAAACCGGTTTCTTCACTACCCTGATAGGTGCTATCGAAGGAATACATGGGTTTGGTTTTTGTGACACCATGCTCGAAAAACAATTTTGTGAGCGAATCCGTAAAATCTATGTTTACGACATAGATCATAAATCATAAACAACGTAGTTGATTTTGAAAACATTTAAATCGAAATCCAGACATTTGTAATCGTTTTGTCTTCCTCACCTCACTGAGGCAAGGCTATAAAATCACTCAAAAAATGAACTTCTTAAATACACCTCCTAGATATACCTTCACGTATACCTATCGACTCAGAATCAAACTCTGAACAAATGCCTGTGGGGATGTGTGTAGACATGATTTTTTTTCCACACGATTATCTCAGAACTGGCTGAACCGATTTTGGCCGGATAAGCCTTATTCTGTTCGTTTTGGGGTCCCCTAAGACCCTATTAAATTTTATTCTGTTTAGTGAAGTAGTTTTAAAGTTATGCCATGAAAAAGTTTTTTTGTAGATACAAAAAAGGGTGATTTTTGCATAACCTCAAAAGGCCGGGTCTTTTTGTATACGTGCAAGAGTCGCGCATCATTCGTATCGCCCGGTTGCCACATTGCTTAACACTGGAATGCCCAACGCATGTCCAACTTACACGGACGCCCAAGCCTCTCAAAAAAGGTGGAACGGTAACTTCAACTCGCTGGTTCGGGACCATCCATAAACCACGTGGACACTTTAGGGGGGGGGGGGTATGGCGATTGTCCATGATTCATACAAAAAAGTTTTTTTTTGTATGGACAATTTTCCACGAGGGGGGGGGGGGGTGGTTCGAGATTACCAAAAAAGTGTCCACGTGGTTTATGGATGGTCCCTTCTCGGGCATTACTCAACCAATCGGGACGATTCTTGTTTCCAGTGATTTGTAAGAATGTCCAGATGATCCTAAAATTTTGCCTCCGCGGAATTTTTGGCGAATTTTTTTTAACACGTGAAAAAAAAAGTTGGAACGATGTTTTTGTTCGCAAAAATTACAGATTTGACCAAATTAAGTTCTGCAAAGTTCTAGAATCATCTAGACATCCTAACTAATCACTGGAAAGAAGAATCATCTTGATTGGTTGAGTTATGCCCGAGAACCATTGAGTTGAAGTTACCGTTCGAACTTTTTCGGAGCCTTGGGCGTTGGAATGTTAAGCAGTGTCTGCGTCTCTTCTGAAAAAAAAGTCTGTATTAATTATGTTGCTGAATACATCATTTTGTCTCGACAAAGATTTATAGAACTTTTTACTGAAATATACAACTCATAAGACCTCGCATAAGACGTTGTTTACTAAGACTAAGGGGACAGCATGCAATTCCATCGTGCACTTGTTGGCATATCAGCACTTTTAAATTCAATTACAGCCCCCTTTTCTCTTTATTTTGGAGAGTTGGTAAAAAAGAATTGAAAATTGCTGTTCTGATAGAAACAATAATTATAAAAAAGCGAAAAAAAAATAAAAATTAAAAAAAAGTTCCAAATTAATTTCTAAATACAACCTAAAATACAACATGAATGTGAGGAAGGCACCAACCACCTAAAGGTGGATTAAGTAACGTTTTTTAACATGGTGCAGCGACCTCAAATTTAAATCATTAAATTTGTCCATTTTTCGAAGCTCACCACAGTTCTGACCATGCGCGCTTACGCAAGCATAAATAATTTTACCCATCGACTCGCGTTGCGCGACAAATAATTAAGCTTATGTACAGGTGTGGATCATGAGTCATCCTCACCTGAAAAGTCCTTTATTAAATTTCGCCAATTGTTAGGCAATCAAAAAATGGTTAAGCTTTCAATTATGAATGTGCGATGTTATTCTACAGGGGAAATTGAGGGTGTGGCTTAACCAAATTCATTGGCATGTTTGTTCAATGGAGAATTCGACCTGCTCATTATTGACTTACATTTTTGAGAATATTTGAGGAACATAATTTTGATATTCCAATAACATAATTTAAAGTTTCACGACAATGGTTCGAACCCATGACTTCCGATTTTGAGGTGTACTCACTACACCATACGGAAAGTCATGAAGAATTGCAGAGGTCTGCATAATTTAATTCATGAGGTTCATCGATGCTTCTCATCGAAACGGACCACTTTTAGTAGAACAAAATTTAGTAGAGTTTTCGGGGACTGACTATAAAAACCCCAAAATTCTTGAGGAGGGCAGTTAGTTCCAGAATGAGTTCCAGTCAGTTCCAGCCAGCTCCACTCCAGTCCAGTTCCAGATCCTGAAGAAGCCCCAGACCAGCCGGACCCGCCAGCAGCCACCAGTAGCAGAGGCCGCAGTCCGCCGGGACTTAGCCGCTGTGAAGAGTCCGCCGGGACTTAGCCGCCATGAAGAGTCCGTCGGGACTTAGCCGCAGTGAGGAGTCCACCCGGGACTTAGGAGTTCGGGGTCTGGCATGGCTCGGCGAAGAGGTCTGGAGGACAAGTCTGGCTTCAACATAGAGAACTGGCTCGACGAAGATCTTAATACAAAGTGATGTGATCGTGCGCGTAAAAGTTGAGAGTGTTACCGCAAAAATGTAATCTTCAAAAAGTGTAATATACAAATAAGTGAAGTTAACTGATCTGTTTTGACTCTACAAGTAAATATCACAAAAATCCTGAAAGCCTAAACCGCTCGGGCCGTTCACTGGATTTACACAGAGTTACTGTAGATTTTACGAATTCGCTTGCATCGTGTCTAATGATGTGTTTTATATGTGATTTTTTTTATTTTGAATATATCATAAAATATCTAGGGGGGCACAATGTATGGGCTGCCCCTCTCGCCCAATTTAAGGGGGGGGGGGGGGCAAAAAGTGCCTACTCTGAAGTGTTGCTCAAGGACAAGCCAGCATTATATGTGTTAGTGCGAACGGCAGGTCACTACATGTTTAAGCAGGGGCAAAATTGATATACGAGCATGCTGCTAAATCGGGTGTTAATGTTAAATTTTTTTTGTAGCAAATCCACTATGACAGATTCTGATATACATATATTTTTCCTGTGGGTGCATCAAGACCGATTCCATCATGCCACTAGTTTGTCAACAAACTGTTTGTTGTGGTTCCCCACTCTCTCACACAAACACAGCAGCCATCGTAACTTTGCTCGTTCTCAATTACCTAAAACTAACCCCAAGAACAAGCACCAAGCAATTCAAACCAGGCAATCCGACATGATATCCTGCTGCTCGGATGCAGAGAATGATGTGGGTTCTGCATGGTGGTTGAGCATAAAACCTCACCCCCAAAAGAAAAAAAAACTCCCAAAAACCGCAGGACATAACAGTTTCGAAGTTGCTCCCTCGAAAGACACCTTCCGGCAACGTTTGAAATTTTGGAGAACATGCAAAAATGGGGTTTCCAATGAAAACAAATTAGAATCGATGGCGGAGGCACTTGAGTTTCGAACAGCAAAAAAAAAATACAAAAGAAAAAGGTGGCCGCAGGTTTCCGGGTGAAAGTCACGCTTCGGCAATTCAGCACCCACCACCAACGCGAGGAGGAGGACATCAAGGACGATTATGTCTTAAGGGGGCGACTTCTTAACAGCTTTGGTTTACTTTTTTTTTTCTTTTTTATTTGCAAGGACTTTTCTTTTTCCCTCAACAACAACCTATCTCAACTCCCAACGGGACGAGAGATAGAGTGGATTTCAGATTTTAACGACGATAAGAACCATCATCGCGCGATGGAGGGGGAAATTTTATGCTGATAACCAAACCAAGACCCAAGTGGGAGGTGAATTGATTTGTGCAAGAGTGGAAAACTTGAAGTACTATGGAAGAACCGCAAAGCAATCTCAAGTGATTCGATTAGATCGATAAATGGAAAGTGTGCTGCTGCTGAGCTGAACACATGTGTTTTGGTTTTAGCTGGGTGTCTTCTTTTGAGGAAGGGGGAGCTGCTTAGCTGAGATTTGAGAAACTCAATGAAGATAGCTATTAAATTACTGATTTTCTTACATATTTGCAACATCTTTGAAAATTATTTTCCACTTTACTCTAAATCTAAACTAACCACCAAATCTCAACTGGCGTCATCAATCGGATTCAGTGGCGGCAATTTCAATCACTCTCACTCGTGTCTCAAGCTTCATAAAATAAACCATAAATCATCGTCTAATCGCATTCATCACCGCGTGTTTTCTTTTTCCAATGGCCACTCGAAAAGTGTTTTCCCTCCTGGGTGCTGCACCCCATAAAATCAGCTGGAAAAACTCGCCTCCAAACCGTCTCAAAATTTGAAGCAGGAGAGTAAAAAAAACTGAAAAGAAAACTCCCGCTGGAAAGTGTGAATCTTTCAAACTTTCATCACGAGCAGGGCGTTATAAATTTTCCCGACAACCCGCTTTTGGCGTGAAAACGACCATGAAGGTCGGACGAGGTCTAGAGAAAGAGAGAGAGAGAGAGAGCAGAATAAAACGACGACCCACAGCATCCTTCTATCTCTTTGTGGGGGTGATGACGGCGGGAAAATTTAATAGCATCACTCCCATCCTCCCCACCATTTTTCTAGCACGCCAACGTCCTGACAGTTTGATGACGGGACGATGTCTAAGGTGAAATAAGGGTTGGAAAAAAAGTTTTGGTTGAACATTATCTTGGTAAAAGATTGTTATTATTGTACCAATATTGTACGATCAGTTCCTTACTGGACTCCAGGGGTGTGTTTGATGGGCTTGAGCTAGGTAGATGCGCATTTGGCTGAGGGCGCCTACAGTGCATACATGATTTTTAGGGCGCTGACAGTCACTAACTGGTATGTGAGGCGCTTATAGTGGAAACGTATTTTTAAACTTTCAAAATAAAACAAAATCCTAAAGTACCTAAACATACACATGGTTCTTGATGGTTAAACAAAGCGTAGATTAAATTAAAAAATAAAATATGGTAAATTTACCTATTTTAACAAACTAGTACTTATATAACGTAAGTTTAATTTTGGGGATTAAAGATTACTATTTTTGCATAAATTTTATTTTTTGGTACGATTTCTGCTGATATTTTTTTCTGTGATTTTGAATCAATATTATTAGAAATTAAAAAAAGTCTTGTCGCAAAAAGAACGATACACGCCTGTGAACCCGTTGCCGAAACTGCAAGGTTTAAGAGGGCTAGATTATAAGGTGTTACGTCGATTCCGCATTATCAGAAATAAAAGTTATTTTATGTTTTTGATTTTTTTTTTGCATTCAAAAATGTACGCACCTTCCCGCAAATTTATTTTAGGAAAATTTCAAAATTTCTTTAACGGTTAGTAAGGTAATTCGCTTGGCTAAACACTTGCTAGAAAGTATCAAAGATTTCAAGAACCTATAGGTTTGAAAACATTATTTAGTAAACAAACAGTGACTTTTGCCCTTAACTTACACAAACTTAATTTTTGAAAATTCATAAAATTGACTCTAAACCTAGTCGTAAACCCTTTCTTTGTCCCGTCGTACTCGATAATGAAAATGCCCATCCCCCAACGTGGACAAATAAAAATGTTATCATAAAAAGATAACTCTATCTACACATAATTAAATTTGATCCATTTTGGAATTGATAATAAAAACTGTCTCTCGCGTATTCAATCCAGAAGTCAGAATTATATATTAACAGGGTATCCAGATCCACGGTAAGTTTCGGAGAACAAATCTAAGATAAAAGTGAATATTTTTATCGATTTTAATGTATATATCTATGGAAAAATCACATGAAATTGATAGAAACACGTACATTCATATTTCTCAAATTTGTCATGAACATGCCTTGAATGACTTGAACGGGACCATCCATAAACCACGTGGTCACTTTAGAAGGGTATGGTGATTGTCCTCGATCCATACAAAAAAGTTTTTTTGTATGGACAATTGTCCACAAGAGGGGGAGGGTGGTGGAGGTAACAGATTCCCAAAAAGTGTCCACGTGGTTTATGGATGGTCCCAACTTGAAAAAACATATAAAAAATCCTTATTCAGTTATCCGAAAAACACAATTACTTAATAAGGAAAGGAGGCAGAATTCCTAAAATAAAGGAATTTCGTCCTTTTTTTTATTTCAGTGTATGGCTTTTGAACTTTATCTTTGCAATCAAATCGGAGAAAACAGATTGACTAGCTCTCAATAACATAATCTGATGCGATTTAGTATTACCTAAAGCGTCCAATTTCCCAGGGTTACAAAATTCCCGGAAACGGTAAATTTTAAATTTATCCAAAATTGTTCTTATATTGGTTCTGGTTAATATTCTTCAACAAAATTGTATAAAATAGCAACTTAAATGATCAAATTAAGTGCGAGGGTCAAATAATGCCTTAACTGCTTGAAAAACATTTTCAAGAAAATATATTGATATTCTAAATTTATAGACTATTTCTAAATTTACTAGTATTTTTTTGCAGTGATATTTTGTCCAATCACAGTCTTTTGACGGCGAGTAAAATGAATCCATGCTTCAAAACCATAACATTGCTATTGAATATGGCTCTGTGAACAGTTTGAGAGAATATGATAAAGAATAATATTGAAGACGTTAAAATGAAATACAAAATAATGCAGAAAATATGGATTTGTTGGCAAATCGTTTTTCTTGAACAAATCTTACTTCTTTGAGCTCATGAATAAATAGATAAGCATTGAATTCACCTTAAAAATCAGCTTTTTCACCTAAAATATCATTTTCATAAAATCACCTTCTACATAATACGAAGTAGTTTTTTTATGATTCAGCTTAATAAATGATTTCGTCTAAAAGAATTTTCATAGCAATAAAAGTAGTTCAGTTCATATTAAACCTCTTACGCCCTTGTTAGCTCAAGTTTTTTTTTCTTGATATTAAACTGTTAACACTTTTTAACAAATTTACCAATTTTTTTTTTGAATTACCCTCTCTGAGACATCAATTGATATTTTTTCAATTTTCATCCAATTTGGCCATGGTAAACAAAACCGTAAAAAAATATAATTTGATCTTGGCAGAACAGGATACCTAAGTTTTAAATGATATAACAACCAGAATTATAATAGTTAATTTTCATTTCATAATATCGTAATTTTTGTTGCTCAACGAATAAACAAGATCCCAGTTGTGAAAGCTTCAGAAACTAATATTTTTTTGAAATATTTATACTTTGATATGAAATTTTCAGGCGAACTGAATGGTTATAAGAACAATAAATTGAAATGAATAAAATAAAATTGAGTTTTTCATTACTATTTTTTTGAAAATTTAAAAAAATGTGCCAAAAAGTTAAGAAAATTATGAAACTATATTATGCGCAATTATCGTTACTTTTAACGGCATTGCTTTATTGAGACAAGAAATTGATATCAAAATTTTATTTAATATCTTTAAAAAAAATAAATATGAGCATTCAAAATGTCTCAGTTAACGCTTCCTATTGTGTAACTAAGCGAAATTCGCATATTTCAGCTAGTAACGAACAAATAATGATATTTTATTATGAGAACTTGTTCCGAAAATTGTTCTTAGAGATCTAATTGATAAAGTCTAGATTATACAAAGTGGAATCAAATTAGATAATTTAGAAGAATATGTGCAATTTGCATAGATTATGTATATGTATTAGGATGTAACAAAAATTACATTTTGGCGGGCATTCAGAGGTTTGTTCCGGTGGTCATACTGAGCTCAAATCCCAAATATGAGGTTGATTGGATGTAACAGGAGCTGGCGCTTTGCATTTGAATTTTAAATGGGATTTAACCCGTAAAAAGATTTTTTTCAAAATGTAACTTTTAAGGCAAAGTGGCCACTGAAGCGCTTATTTTCAACATCACAGGCGTGTAGGCCCGATTCTTGCACATCTTTTGGTATATATAACATTGATATTTGGAGCACCCCGGAGCTCGGTACAGACCTTCAAAGTTTGGCATTTTTTCAAAAAATCGATCCCAGCATAATCAAATGGTGTCTCGGACGCCGCGAGATGCGACGTAAATCTTTTTTACGATTCAGTAGCCAAAGTGCTTAAAAATATAATAAGCATATTGTTTCAATCAATTTTCAGTGACTTTCCAAAGAAAATCTGATAAGATCGTTATAAAATTCTTAGATTCTTAGAAGAAGTTGCACTTGGGGCTAAATATTATATTTCAATTTACCCCTCAAAATTTCGGGAAATAGACTTTCTTACAAGGTGCAAAATATCAGACCTACCTTATTTATCTAGGAGAACTCTAAATAATCACACCGTGTACATTGTACACTGTATGACTTAATTAAAATCAAACTATGTTTCATTTCCCATATTGATTCTCGATCTATAAAGTAAACGAAATCACTTAGTAAAGTCCTCTACTAGAATAAAGTTGCCACATAGAGCGATTTGTTCTGAGTCCCTATCACTTCGAAAAAAGCCTTAACCAGAAGCGAAGATCTCTTTAATCAAAAATAAAACAGCAATTAAAAAAATAATATTAATGGTAATGATTTCAAAAGAATTCTTTTTTCAAAGCTTCGGGGTAAATGTTCCGAAAAACTCTACCCGTCAAAAATCATCCTCTGTTAGAGGATAAAAGGAGTAAGTCAGCCTACACAAGTCATCTGTTGGAAACATGTTAACAAAGCGATGCATAAGGTTTGCATGCCCTGTGAGGCTGTTGCTGCGAAGTGGTTGTTCAAGAATGCTACACCGTTAAATACTGTAAGCACAGAGATAAAGGATGAATTGCACGTATTTACAATATGAAAGATGATAGTGTTCTCATAAACATTGATGATCGTGCCAAAAAAATAAAACGCATTACGCAAATGAATGACGAATTAGATTTTGCGCACTACCAAACAAATAAAAATAAAACAATGCGATTGTGCTTTTAAAACGAGCTCCAACATTTTTACCAATTCGGAGTATCGATTCACCTGAAGGGTAGGCTTACTCCTTCAATATGAGAAAGTCATTTGAAATCATTGGTCCAAATTTGATACATTTTGGTGAGCGAGTTGGCTTCTCTCGCTCTTGGGGAAACATATAGTTGCGTGAGCACAACAACCAAAAATCATTTAGTTAAATAAAAAAAACTTATGCATCGCAAGAGTGACAAAGCTAAATTTAAATAAAACAAACAACAAACCATCGCGCAGCGATCGCGCATCGACTTAGCGACTTTGCGACAGACTGCGACAGCACTACCTTGAAACACTGAAATGTTTGGTTGACTTTCCAGAAAGAGTGCATATGACTTGAAAAAAAGAAAAGGGCGCTTCAAAATTGAGCCAAAAATTGGTGAAACTTGGTGCAAGCCCTTTTATGGTCAAAAATATCGTTTAACTTGAATATTTTTCCTTAAAAATAAATAAATTTAAGCAAACAGCTAAGTAGATGTCATCTACTCAAATCTACCCATAAGCACACCCCTGTTCAATTTTTTTTTCAGCCATAAGGGCGCCTCCAGTCAAATTTTCATATTGAGAATTTCAATACATTTTTTTAAGTCGTAGGGGCGCCTCCAGTCAAATTTTCATATTGAGAATTTCAATACATTTTTTTAAGTCGTAGGGGCGCCTCCAGTCAAATTTTCATATTGAGAATTTCAATACATTTTTTAAGTCGTAGGGGCGCCTCCAGTCAAATTTTCATATTGAGAATTTCAATACATTTTTAAGTCGTAGGGGCGCCTCCAGTCAAATTTTCATATTGAGAATTTCAATACATTTTTAAGTCGTAGGGCGCCTCCAGTCAAATTTTCATATTGAGAATTTCAATACATTTTTAAGTCGTAGGGCGCCTCCAGTCAAATTTTCATATTGAGAATTTCAATACATTTTTAAGTCGTAGGGGCGCCTCCAGTCAAATTTTCATATTGAGAATTTCAATACATTTTTTTGTCGTAGGGGCGCCTCCAGTCAAATTTTCATATTGAGAATTTCAATACATTTTTAAGTCGTAGGGGCGCCTCCAGTCAAATTTTCATATTGAGAATTTCAATACATTTTTAAGTCGTAGGGGCGCCTCCAGTCAAATTTTCATATTGAGAATTTCAATACATTTTTTTAAGTCGTAGGGGCGCCTCCAGTCAAATTTTCATATTGAGAATTTCAATACATTTTTTTTTGTCGTAGGGGCGCCTCCAGTCAAATTTTCATATTGAGAATTTCAATACATTTTTAAGTCGTAGGGCGCCTCCAGTCAAATTTTCATATTGAGAATTTCAATACATTTTTAAGTCGTAGGGGCGCCTCCAGTCAAATTTTCATATTGAGAATTTCAATACATTTTTTTAAGTCGTAGGGGCGCCTCCAGTCAAATTTTCATATTGAGAATTTCAATACATTTTTTTTGTCGTAGGGGCGCCTCCAGTCAAATTTTCATATTGAGAATTTCAATACATTTTTAAGTCGTAGGGGCGCCTCCAGTCAAATTTTCATATTGAGAATTTCAATACATTTTTAAGTCGTAGGGCGCCTTCAGTCAAATTTTCATATTGAGAATTTCAATACATTTTTAAGTCGTAGGGGCGCCTCCAGTCAAATTTTCATATTGAGAATTTCAATACATTTTTAAGTCGTAGGGGCGCCTCCAGTCAAATTTTCATATTGAAAATTTCAATACATTTTTAAGTCGTAGGGGCGCCTCCAGTCAAATTTTCATATTGAGAATTTCAATACATTTTTAAGTCGTAGGGGCGCCTCCAGTCAAATTTTCATATTGAGAATTTCAATACATTTTTAAGTCGTAGGGGCGCCTCCAGTCAAATTTTCATATTGAAAATTTCAATACATTTTTTCGTAGGGGCGCCTCCAGTCAAATTTTCATATTGAGAATTTCAATACATTTTTAAGTCGTAGGGGCGCCTCCAGTCAAATTTTCATATTGAGAATTTCAATACATTTTTTTAAGTCGTAGGGGCGCCTCCAGTCAAATTTTCATATTGAGAATTTCAATACATTTTTTTAAGTCGTAGGGGCGCCTCCAGTCAAATTTTCATATTGAGAATTTCAATACATTTTTTTTTGTCGTAGGGGCGCCTCCAGTCAAATTTTCATATTGAGAATTTCAATACATTTTTTTAAGTCGTAGGGGCGCCTCCAGTCAAATTTTCATATTGAGAATTTCAATACATTTTTAAGTCGTAGGGGCGCCTCCAGTCAAATTTTCATATTGAGAATTTCAATACATTTTTAAGTCGTAGGGGCGCCTCCAGTCAAATTTTCATATTGAGAATTTCAATACATTTTTTTAAGTCGTAGGGGCGCCTCCAGTCAAATTTTCATATTGAGAATTTCAATACATTTTTTTAAGTCGTAGGGGCGCCTCCAGTCAAATTTTCATATTGAGAATTTCAATACATTTTTTTTTGTCGTAGGGGCGCCTCCAGTCAAATTTTCATATTGAGAATTTCAATACATTTTTAAGTCGTAGGGGCGCCTCCAGTCAAATTTTCATATTGAGAATTTCAATACATTTTTAAGTCGTAGGGGCGCCTCCAGTCAAATTTTCATATTGAGAATTTCAATACATTTTTAAGTCGTAGGGGCGCCTCCAGTCAAATTTTCATATTGAGAATTTCAATACATTTTTTTGTCGTAGGGGCGCCTCCAGTCAAATTTTCATATTGAGAATTTCAATACATTTTTAAGTCGTAGGGCGCCTTCAGTCAAATTTTCATATTGAGAATTTCAATACATTTTTAAGTCGTAGGGGCGCCTCCAGTCAAATTTTCATATTGAGAATTTCAATACATTTTTAAGTCGTAGGGGCGCCTCCAGTCAAATTTTCATATTGAAAATTTCAATACATTTTTAAGTCGTAGGGCGCCTCCAGTCAAATTTTCATATTGAGAATTTCAATACATTTTTAAGTCGTAGGGGCGCCTCCAGTCAAATTTTCATATTGAGAATTTCAATACATTTTTAAGTCGTAGGGGCGCCTCCAGTCAAATTTTCATATTGAGAATTTCAATACATTTTTAAGTCGTAGGGGCGCCTCCAGTCAAATTTTCATATTGAGAATTTCAACATTTTTTTGTCGTAGGGCGCCTCCAGTCAAATTTTCATATTGAGAATTTCAATACATTTTTTTAAGTCGTAGGGGCGCCTCCAGTCAAATTTTCATATTGAGAATTTCAATACATTTTTTTAAGTCGTAGGGGTGCCTCCAGTCAAATTTTCATATTGAGAATTTCAATACATTTTTTTAAGTCGTAGGGGCGCCTCCAGTCAAATTTTCATATTGAGAATTTCAATACATTTTTTTTGTCGTAGGGGCGCCTCCAGTCAAATTTTCATATTGAGAATTTCAATACATTTTTTTAAGTCGTAGGGGCGCCTCCAGTCAAATTTTCATATTGAGAATTTCAATACATTTTTAAGTCGGGGCGCCTCCAGTCAAATTTTCATATTGAAAATTTCAATACATTTTTAAGTCGTAGGGGCGCCTCCAGTCAAATTTTCATATTGAGAATTTCAATACATTTTTAAGTCGTAGGGGCGCCTCCAGTCAAATTTTCATATTGAGAATTTCAATACATTTTTAAGTCGTAGGGGCGCCTCCAGTCAAATTTTCATATTGAGAATTTCAATACATTTTTAAGTCGTAGGGGCGCCTCCAGTCAAATTTTCATATTGAGAATTTCAATACATTTTTAAGTCGTAGGGGCGCCTCCAGTCAAATTTTCATATTGAGAATTTCAATACATTTTTAAGTCGTAGGGCGCCTCCAGTCAAATTTTTATATTGAGAATTTCAATACATTTTTTTGTCGTAGGGGCGCCTCCAGTCAAATTTTCATATTGAGAATTTCAATACATTTTTAAGTCGTAGGGCGCCTCCAGTCAAATTTTCATATTGAGAATTTCAATACATTTTTTTGTCGTAGGGCGCCTCCAGTCAAATTTTCATATTGAGAATTTCAATACATTTTTAAGTCGTAGGGCGCCTCCAGTCACATTTTCATATTGAGAATTTCAATACATTTTTTTAAGTCGTAGGGGCGCCTCCAGTCAAATTTTCATATTGAAAATTTCAATACAATTTTTCAAATCCTAGGGGCGCCTTCAGACAAACTTAATTTAAAAAATATCGCTCCTCGACTTGGCGACTTTGCGACAGACTGCGACAGCACTACCTTGAAACACTGAAATGTTTGGTTGACTTTCCAGAAAGAGTGCATATGACTTGAAAAAAGAAAAGGGCGCTTCAAAATTGAGCCAAAAAATTGGTGAAACTTGGTGCAAGCCCTTTTATGGTCAAAAATATCGTTTAACTTGAATATTTTTCCTTAAAAAATAAATAAATTTAAGCAAACAGCTAAGTAGATGTCATCTACTCAAATCTACCCATAAGCACACCCCTGCTGGACTCGGTCGCTGGAAACGACTCAACGATCGTCAAAATAGGCGACGGGTCATATGTGTCATGTCACAGCTTTGTTGACAAACAAACGGAGCACGTGGTTATTTAATTTAAATACTATTTTTCCAACTGAATAAAAAATTACAAGAATGTTCGAACAATTGTCCCTGACGTTAAAGGAGTGATTAATGTTAAAAATTTCCAGTCATAATTTTTCAGATCAGATCATTTCACAAAATTTTCATTTTTAACAATGCAAAACGAAGCAATAATTTCCGCAATACACAGAAAAAAATAATGTAAAAATGGAAGGTTTAAAATGGAATGTGTAAAAAAAGAATGTTTAATATTACCTCTGTTTCTGTTGAATTTCATCCCAAAAATAATTCAAACACATTTTGCTCTAAAAAAGGTGTAAATTCAAGGCTGTATATCAAAGGTACTCGTCATCTTGATTTGCATTAGTGTGAATGCATGACTCCGTGCCACTAAAACCAAAACAATAACAAAAGAACAATGGACCGTGCCAGGAAAACCAAAACATAAACAATGTCAGTGTCAGTGGAGTGAGAGAGTCAGAGATAGCGATTTTGACATCCGCACTACTACACACTCAATCGCGAGTACCTTAGGTAGAAAGCCATGGTGTAAATTTGCTATGGAATGACTAATTTTTAGTCGACTTTGATGCAATATTCAACACAACAGATTTCGAACACCAACTTCGAAAGATTGCGAGAGACAACTGTCAAATGTTTTTGTTTTGATTTTTGGAAAAAAAATCTGCTGTTAGTTTTGAATGTCGTTTTGTGTGATCCTGAAGTTGGTTGCGGCTTAAAGAGGAATTTTCCGCTTCCAGAACGGTCAATCGACCACAAAACTATCCGGGAGCATAAAATATCACGATCATGGCGCCGGGAGTGGTTCACAGTGATTAAGTTGTCGGAAACGGTTTCTTCGCGATTTAAGCACACACAGAGTGACGGACGTTTCGGGTCCCTCTTCTGCACCGTCAGGAAGCCAGGGCGTTATGGTACCGCAGCCTCCGCTCCGGCTGCTGACCCGACGTAGGGATCTAGCTGGTCGGGGCGAACACCCCGTTTGATAAACTCGGATTCCAAGCGCGGACCCAGTGCGTCTGTCACGTCCGTCACTGTCGTCTGGCCTGCCGTATAATCAAAAACAAACTGGATCAGCTCTTTTCATAGCTGACGGAAAGCTAGGTGGGTAATGGTCACCACCAACTTCCTACCGTCTTTGATCCGGTCAAACGTTCCTCCGGAACTGCATAGCATTTTAAGAAGCAATGACAGCGAGATGGCCAGCACGTCCAGACGCCGGAAGTGCGACAATCAGTGATTGACTAACTTTTCAGTTACTAATCAGTGTGGAAAAATTTATGGAACATTAAAAAAATTACATCTTGTAGCCAGACATCTAGACATAGCAACAAAAATTCGAATTTTTAAAACCCTGCTTTTTCCGCATTTTATTTATGAAGATTTCTTGTACACAAATGCATCTATGGCAGCCCTTGATCGACTTAGGGTGGCACTTAATTCATGTATAAGATTTGTTTATAACCTTCCAAGAATATCTAGAGTTACTCACTTGCAGAAAACACTTATTGGATGCAATTTCTCGCAATTCTATAAATTTCGTTCATGTGTTAACTTGTTCAGAATTATTCATACTAAAAACCAGAATATCTATATACTAAGCTCAGACCGTTAAGATCTACAAGAACTAAAAGTTTTTGATACCGCAACATTCGTCTTTTACTATAGTCAATCTTTCTTTGCAAGAGGGGTTGTGAATTGGAATCAATTAAGCATTAGTATAAAAATAGTCATTCTTATAAAAATTTCAAAGAAAACCTACTGTCAGAACTCGCCAGCGTAAATTAGAATTAGGATAAAGAGAAGCATAGCATTAAGGAATCGATTTATCGATATTGAATTAAATCCTGCATCTGCACACTTTGTAACAAATTAAAAGGCTAAGCCTTAAGTTACATTATTTGAATTAAATAAATAAATAAATAAATAAATAATCTTCTAACTTTTTTCAGGTCTTCGAAGTATTTGGGAGGTTTGTGAGTGCCGGATACTGCTAGCGACAAACTCAAGGGGAAGGTTCAAGTGCCGGTCCATGATCCTGTTGGCCAAACACTACTTTAAACTGAAGCCGGAATATTTGGTCGGCCGATGACGATTGAGATTTTTGGTAAGAAAAAAAAACTGTAGAAGCAATAAAAAAAAACTTATTCTTTTTAATATTTCTAGGCCTAAAATTACATCTTGTAGCCAGACATCTAGACATAGCAACAAAAATTCGAATTTTTAAAACCCTGCTTTTTCCGCATTTTATTTATGAAGATTTCTTGTACACAAATGCATCTATGGCAGCCCTTGATCGACTTAGGGTGGCACTTAATTCATGTATAAGATTTGTTTATAACCTTCCAAGAATATCTAGAGTTACTCACTTGCAGAAAACACTTATTGGATGCAATTTCTCGCAATTCTATAAATTTCGTTCATGTGTTAACTTGTTCAGAATTATTCATACTAAAAAACCAGAATATCTATATACTAAGCTCAGACCGTTAAGATCTACAAGAACTAAAAGTTTTTTGATACCGCAACATTCGTCTTTTTACTATAGTCAATCTTTCTTTGCAAGAGGGGTTGTGAATTGGAATCAATTAAGCATTAGTATAAAAATAGTCATTCTTATAAAAATTTCAAAGAAAACCTACTGTCAGAACTCGCCAGCGTAAATTAGAATTAGGATAAAGAGAAGCATAGCATTAAGGAATCGATTTATCGATATTGAATTAAATCCTGCATCTGCACACTTTGTAACAAATTAAAAGGCTAAGCCTTAAGTTACATTATTTGAATTAAATAAATAAATAAATAAATAAATAATCTTCTAACTTTTTTCAGGTCTTCGAAGTATTTGGGAGGTTTGTGAGTGCCGGATACTGCTAGCGACAAACTCAAGGGGAAGGTTCAAGTGCCGGTCCATGATCCTGTTGGCCAAACACTACTTTAAACTGAAGCCGGAATATTTGGTCGGCCGATGACGATTGAGATTTTTGGTAAGAAAAAAAAACTGTAGAAGCAATAAAAAAAAACTTATTCTTTTTAATATTTCTAGGCCTAAAAACTGACCAAGCTTGCAAGTTCCTCGCGGCTTCTGACCCGACCGCTGCTGCCATCGGAAAAAATGTCTGAAATCTCCAGCTCAACCGGTACTACACGCGAGTTGGACGGGCAGCTGCAGCTGGGCTTGCAGACGGCAAAATTTGTACCAGCTTACTAGACCAACATGTTGCCCTCAACCAATCCAGAGGAACCAGATAATTGACGTTAGTAAGCTTTAGGACGATCATCCAATCATAATTTAACAATATTCCTTTTTTAATAGATTTCCGACGGTGAGACGGCCATGGAGGAAATACTCAACGAGCTGGTACTGGACCAATAGAGATATCCACGCGCGAGAGTGTGTTAGTTTGTAACAAAATTTACACGCAGACATAGGGAAATCGAGTAGAATGATTCGTCTGTCAAAATCAGCTGTGTCCTTTGTTATACCACGAGCACGTGGTAAACAGCTGGTTTTTACAGACGATTGATCTACTCGATTTGCCTATGTCTGCGTAAAAAAAGTGTAAACAAAATCAGCAGCTTGGAATTCAGCCAATCACAATCGTTCAAAACCAAAACAATACTTCAAATACAAATACTAACACAGAATGATGGTGTGCGTGAGAGAAACCGTGGAGATCTCTATTGTGTCGGATATCACCCGTAACACCCGTGCTCCTACTGTGGCCAGAATCACGGTGAAAGTTGGTAGTCCTAAAAGCATAAGTTTTGACGAAATTAATAAAAAAAATATGTTACTGAGCATAGGTTTGTTTATGTTCCTTATAATTGATGACAGCTATACTTATGTCAACTCAACTCCACAGAAAATGAGTAATATTGAACATTTATAGAGATAATTTTCGACATTCGTAGGTAAATTCAAGCATTTTCTGTTGCGATTTTACTCATTATATGCAGTAATTTTATCACAGATATGAAGTAAATTTAAACATTTTTAGAGGTAAAATTAATCATTTTTTCTGACATAAAAGATGTACCCCTTCCCAGATGTAATATTACCACGATTTTTTTTTCTGTGTATTTCAAGTTCCTAAAGCGTCGCTGTCGTGCTAACTTGTCGCATTTTGGGCAAACTTCAGTTAAGAACGCCATTTTGTGCAGCTCACCAGGCATCACCTTTTGACCTTCACAGAGCCCCAAAATTCGATTTCAATTCTGAGATATACAATAAAAACCGAAAAAACACGCGTTCTTCATATTAAAGAAGTTTCAATCTTGACACAGCCTAAAAATTAACGTAAATGCGACAATCAGCCAAAGAGATTTCAGGTCAGAATGCGTTTGCCACGGGTACGAGCTCGACTACCGTAAACATTTGTAATTATAACTCGGGACTGCAGCAACCAAATTCAACCAAACTTCGGGACAATGCACAGAATATGGTCAGCCAAATAAAAGGTGTTTGTTATTGTTTACACTGCGTGCTCTCGGTTTTGTTTATTATCAAGATCACGCGTTTTTCTCGGAACGTCAAAATGCGACGTATGACAAGTTAGCACGACAGCGTCAAAACGAGGGTTATTAGGAGGAAAAAAACTCATGTTTTTCACAAAAATTTAACATTAAGATGTTTTATTTCAGCAACCAGCATCAATGTAAAAAAATGTAGGAAATTTTTTCAGCTTTAAAAAATATTTTGAGCGGGGTGAAATTTTCCGATCTTTTCGAAAACAATATTCCCAAAATTTTCAAATCAAGACTAACATTTCAAAAGGGCCAAACATTCAATATTACGCCTTTTTAAAATGTTAGTCTTGGTTTAAATTTTTTGAAAATATTTTTTTCGATAAGATCGGAAAATTTCACAAATGTTTCATATTTAAACATTGAAAATCGGACCATTAGTTGCTGAGATATCGATATTGAAAAATGGTGGGCTGTTTGGGTGAGACTTAGAAAACATCAATTTTCCTGTTTTTAATCCTTTGCATTGCAATATCTCAACAACTAAAGGTCGTATCAACAAAGTCCGAAAAAGCAAAATATAGAGAATTTTCTCAGCTTTTCAAAAAAAAAACAATTTCAAAAGTGGGCAAACATGTGCACTAATTTTAAAAAATGAAAAACTGCGACTATTTTCAAAAAAGTCACTTAAGTATGGATTTAACTTGAAAACGGTGCACTTTATCAAAATTTCACTACAGTACTTTTTGATTGCAAATTTGATTTTACATCGAAAAATGAAGTTGACAAATTTTTGCGACCGAAATTTCGATTTTTTGAAAAAATCAGTATTGATTTAAAAATTCATAACTCGGTCAACGATTTTTTGCACAACCTGGAAATTTCTAAAAAGTTGGAATTTTATGTCCTCTAAAACATATCAAAAAATAAAAAAAAATAAAAATTGTGTTTTTTTGCAAATCAAGTTTTAGTGATAAAAAGTTAAATAAAAAATCACCAAATTTTTTTTACCGTGTATCATTTTTTCCACTTTAGTCCGTATCCATACCTACAACTTTGCCCAAGACACCAAATCGATCAAAAAATTCCTTTAAAAGATACAGTTTTTTGAATTTTTATACATCATTTTTGTATGGACAGCTGCAAAATTTGTATGGAAAATTATATGGACAAAGTAATGATGCAAAATGGCTTCTTTGGGCATACCGAAGGCACCAAAAAAGTTTCAGTCAGATTAAAAAATACAAAAATTATAATTGAAGATAAAAGACCGATTTCGTAGAGAATTGCTCAGTACTTAACCGATTTTTTTGTTAAAAGTGCACTTTTTTGGATTTATTGGGACTTCATAATTTTTCTAAATTTATTTATTTTTCTATGCCTCCCCTGAAAAATATCTAAAAAAGCTGAGATAAAATCCTACAAAATACAAAACTCTCTGAGACAAAAAAAATGAAACTTCAGTCAAATTGTAAAGATCATATTTCAATACCAATGATTTCAAAATTTTCAAATCATTCATTACATTTGAAAAAGTCTACAAAATGAGCATTTTCCTCACTTCAAATTTTAGACCCAACATTTTTTTTTTTTAAGAATTACTCATATCGAAAAATTTATACAACTAATAAAAACGGAGTTAAAATTATTTTTTTTGTGAAAAAAAATTTAACTCAAAATCGGCCAATGTTGATATCTGGAGTTTTTTTTAAAAAGGTCCAATAAACCAAATTTCCAGTTTTTGCTTTTTGGGTGTTTTTGAAACCGCTTTGAGTCAGGGGTATTAAAAACACCCAAAAGCAAAAAAAAAAGAAAATTTGGTTTATTGGACCTTTCAAAAAAAAAAACTCCAGATATCAATACAGTCATCCTACTTACTCGAAAAATCCACAAACTTAGAACACTTTTGTGGTATTTTGTCAGTGGAGAGCAATTCTCTGAGATTTTGGTCATTCGATTTTTTTTTGTATTTTTTAATCTGGCTGAAACTTTGTTAGTGCCTTTGGTTTGAAGGACTTTTTTCATCGATTTGTTGTCTTCGGCAAAGTTGTAGGTATAGATAAGGACTACATGGAAAAAAATGATACACGGTAAAAAGTTTTATGGTGATTTTCAATTTCACTTTTTTCACTAAACTGGATTTGCAAAAAAAAAAAAAACAAAACACATTTTTTATTTTTTTAATATTATGATATGTTTTAGGGGACATCAAATGCCAGCTTTTCAGAAATTACCAGAATGTGCAAAACATCTTTGACCAAGTTATGATTTTTTGAATCAATACTGATTTTTTTCAAAAAATCGAAAAATATTCAATTTTATTTTCCGAGGTAAAATCGAATTTGCGTTCAAAAAGTACTTTAGTGAAAATTTGATAAAGTACGCCGTTTTCAAGTTATAGCCATTTTTAGGTATTTTTTTGGAAAAAGTCGCAGTTATTCACTTTTGGAAACTAGTGGCCATTGTTGCCCACTTTTCAAAAAAATATATTTTTTAAAGTTGAGAAAATTCTTTACTTTTTGCTTTTTGAACATTGTTGATATGACCTTAAGTTGCTGAGATATTGCCATGCAAAGATTTAAAAACAGGAATATTGGTTCCAGAAGTAAAGCTTAAATTTGTGTTATTATTGTTCACAACGATAAAGCTTTCGTAAGAAAAAGATTTTTCACAAGACAATATCTGCATTTCAAGATTATTTCATCAAGAACAACAAAACACTGCCTCCAAATTACAGTTTTTTTTGTAATGTCCCAGACGCATTGTTCTACCATTTAAATAACCTGCTAAACAAGAAAAGAATAAAAAAAAATGAACAAAAATTTGGACTGATAATCGTTTGTGGATTTTCTACGAAATCATTAAATTTCTGAATGGAAATACGGCCTACGACCTTGCCGAAGACAGATCAGAAAACTCCTCTCTATATAAAGATTATCGAATAATTATCGAACAATATTTTTATGGATAGCTGCTTAAATTGTAAGGATACTTTTATGGGCAAACCAAGGGTTGGTGACTTCTTTCGTTTGACACTATTTAGTTTTCACCCCGTTGGTTTGTCAATGTCAGAAAAAAAGTGACCAACTGTCACTTTTTAACACCGAACTCACCCTTGCTTTCAATCCAAACGTTTGGTAGCAAGTGTGAGCTCCGAGTAAAGAGAGTGTCAAACTAGGTGTCAAAATTAAAAATGAAAATGAAACCTTAATACCTTTTTTCTCGGCAAAGGTTAATCCATATCAATTCATTTTAAATTTTGTCCAAAATCAACTTTCGCCAACTTTACCAACGTCCATTCGAGGTGTCGATTGCCATGGACCCAACACGGAGCATTTCTGCGCGCTGGTGGAGGAAGCTGAACCCAAGTCTAAGTTCCACAGGACAAAGGTGAAAACTTTGTCCCTCCCGCTTGGTAGAACTGGAAAACTTTTTAAATTGATTTCCTCGCCAATGCGGTGGCGGAACCCCTTGGTGGTGGGTTTGTAAACTGGAAGGTGTGAATTTGGACGTTTCTGGTACGGAGGATTGTTTCCTGTAATTCATTTAGGAAAATGTTTTCTTCAAACCGTCCTGTAATTGTAAATCTTGGAAAATCCAACAAGAGTGAAGCAAATCTCAATTTTACACAACGAAACTTCATCCTTAGTTGGAGTGCGATTTTCAACCGAAGCCATCATCTTTGTCACGGCCCGGTGAGAATATCAGCTGCAAATTCAGAATGCAAAACTTCCACGGTGAAAGTTTCCTGCTGTACCTGATACAACTACCAAGATTGTAATCAGTGTGAAACATATCTGGCAAGTTTCCAATTGGTGGTTGCGCGAGAAGTTTTGTGTGTTGAATTGTATTAAATTTCAGTTCAAAGATCGCTTTGAGAAAGTAATCCTCCAAAGTTACTCTTAATATTTCAACCCTGATTTTGTATAGTTCAATGCTTGTGTCTGCGATAACAATTGTCTCTTTTTAGGTCCAAAATGCATCCACAAACTTTGTCACCTTGTGAATCTTGGTCAGTTCAGTGTTTGTGTTTATTGTCAATCAAGCTAAATTTACACACCGGCAATCAAAAGTCTCCCTCAATCAGAGCCCAATCCCCCGTCAAATGACTTTCATATCATCCGGGCTCAATCTCCTTCGGCGGACACACGTGCGTGCCCGAGTGTACACCGCACGTGTCATCATGAATGCGACCGGAATTCCTCCGACCTGTCACCGACCTTGACGTTGAAACTTCCGCCCGACGCTGACAGGCAGCAATGCGTTGACGCGACGCTAACTTGTCCCTTTTCGACCGAAAATTACGCCCTTTCCAAAACATAGCTAACAATTTACCTGACATTTCAGCGTTTATATTGGAAAAACCAAAAGAAAACAAAGTGAAATGTCAAAAGTGACAGGAAATCACGCCTGCTACGGCCGGAGATTAATTCGATTATTAGCAATCGGGACTGCAGCTGCTGATTGGGGGCGAAAATGAACCCGCCGGGAGTTGTTTAAAATAAGGATGTGTGTGAACTTTGCTGCTCGTTAAATTGATAATGGGGTGCGAAATGTAGCATAAAATTAATAATTAATGCCAATTAATTGATCCATTGAGGACCCGGAAAAGAGGTAATTCTTTGACCTGTAAAATGTTTTGCATTGAAAAAGGAATAATTGTTTCAATATCCATTTGTACGCTTGAATAACGGTCATTGTGATGCCGTCATGAGTAGTTTGCTGTCACATTTGAATATTTGTTCAAATATTCACGGGAATTGCGTTCAAGTACAGTCATCCCACATATTCGGAACACCCACAAATTCGGAACACTTTTGTGATAATTTATCAATAACATGGCAAATGTAGCTTTTCTGTCGACCCTACTATTTTTAG
The DNA here is from genome assembly GCF_015732765.1 of Culex quinquefasciatus. Lineage (NCBI taxonomy): Eukaryota > Metazoa > Arthropoda > Insecta > Diptera > Culicidae > Culex > Culex quinquefasciatus. The sequence continues at coordinate 94,422,131 of NC_051861.1, forward strand.
GGCCTTCATTTGGACATTCTCTTGCTATTTCACTAGTAAAATTAGTATTTTTTTGAACAAAAAACCTCATTTCAAGACTATTTTATCCAGAGCAGCAAAACACTGCCTCCAAATTGCCTGTTCCATAATTGTGGGTTGTTATTGTGCCTCTCACAATTGTGGAACACCTGAATTTAACTGATATTTTAACAAAAAAAGTTATCAGACCACTTATAAAACATAACTTAGCTTGAGTTTCGTTGGTTTCAGAAGTCATTATTTTGTAAAATTATGTACTCACGGAGAGAACCAAAGTTTGTTTACATCCGTAAGAAAAAAGTGTTCCGAATTTGTGGATTTCAAGGGTCAATGTTTTTCTTCAAAACTTGA